>NC_140013.1:45737767-45943670 GCF_964263955.1 Coregonus lavaretus | reverse complement strand
AGTATAAAATGTACATCCCAAATGGCTCCCTCAGAGCCCACTACATAGGGAATAGGGTGCCATTTGGAAGTTGTCGTTATCAAAAGGGTTCCTAAGTGCTGAAACATGAAAATAGGTTACATTTCAATCCCACTCATTCTCAGCCTCTAACAACATCAACCTTGAACAGGCCATTTCTATTCCAAGCCAAAACGATAATTCCCCTTTATGAGGCCTACATACAGTGGGGGAAAAAAGTATTTAGTCAGCCACCAATTGTGCAATTTCTCCCAATTAAAAAGATGAGAGAGGCCTGTAATTTTCATCATAGGTAGACGTCAACTATGACAGACAAAATGAGAAAAAAAAATCCAGAAAATCACATTGTAGGATTTTTAATGAATTTATTTGCAAACTATGGTGGAAAATAAATATTTGGTCACCTACAAACAAGCAAGATTTTTTGGCTCTCACAGACCTGTAACTTCTTCTTTAAGAGGCTCCTCTGTCCTCCACTCGTTACCTGTATTAATGGCACCTATTTGAACTTGTTATCAGTATAAAAGACACCTGTCCACAACCTCAAACAGTCACACTCCAAACTCCACTATGGCCAAGACCAGAGAGCTGTCAAAGGACACCAGAAACAAAATTGTAGACCTGCACCAGGCTGGGAAGACAATCTGCAATAGGTAAGCAGCTTGGTTTGAAGAAATCAACTGTGGGAGCAATTATTAGGAAACGGAAGACATACAAGACCACTGATAATCTCCCTCGATCTGGGGCTCCACGCAAGATCTCACCCCGTGGGGTCAAAATGATCACAAGAACGGTGAGCAAAAATCCCAGAACCACACAGGGGGACCTAGTGAATGACCTGCAGAGAGCTGGGACCAAAGTAACAAAGCCTACCATCAGTAACACACTACGCCGCCAGGGACTCAAATCCTGCAGTTCCAGACGTGTCCCCCTGCTTAAGCCAGTACATGTCCAGGCCCATCTGAAGTTTGCTAGAGTGCATTTGGATGATCCAGAAGAGGATTGGGAGAATGTCATATGGTCAGATGAAACCAAAATAGAACTTGTTGGTAAAAACTCAACTCGTCGTGTTTGGAGGACAAAGAATGCTGAGTTGCATCCAAAGAACACCATACCTACTGTGAAGCATGGGGGTGGAAACATCATGCTTTGGGGCTGTTTTTCTGCAAAGGGACCAGGACGACTGATCCGTGTAAAGGAAAGAATGAATGGGGCCATGTATCGTGAGATTTTGAGTGAAAACCTCCTTCCATCAGCAAGGGCATTGAAGATGAAACGTGGCTGGGTCTTTCAGCATGACAATGATCCCAAACACACCGCCCGGGCAACGAAGGAGTGGCTTCGTAAGAAGCATTTTAAGGTCCTGGAGTGGCCTAGCCAGTCTCCAGATCTCAACCCCATAGAAAGTCTTTGGAGGGAGTTGAAAGTTTGTGTTGCCCAGCGACAGCCCCAAAACATCACTGCTCTAGAGGAGATCTGCATGGAGGAATGGGCCAAAATACCAGCAACAGTGTGTGAAAACCTTGTGAAGACTTACAGAAAACGTTTGACCTGTGTCATTGCCAACAAAGGGTATATAACAAAGTCTTGAGAAACTTTTGTTATTGACCAAATACTTATTTTCCACCATAATTTGCAAATAAATTCATAAAAAATCCTACAATGTGATTTTCTGGAGAAAAAAAAATCTCATTTTGTCTGTCATAGTTGACGTGTACCTATGATGAAAATTACAGGCCTCTCTCATCTTTTTAAGTGGGAGAACTTGCACAATTGGTGGTTGACTAAATACTCTTTTCCCCCACTGTACAGTGGGTATCATAAGTATTGCGTTACAAAGTGGGGTTGAAATAGATTTAATAGATTTTTGTCATTGATCTACACAAAATACTCCATTATGTCATTGTGAAAAGAAAATTCCACACATTTTTACAAACTAAAATATAGTCGTTGCATAAGTATTCCCCCCCTTTGTTTAGGCAATCCTACATTAGTTCAGGAGTCAAATTTGCCTTAACAAATCACATAATAAGTTACATGGACACACTCTGTGTGAAATATTGCACAATCCAGGTGTGCTAAGCTCTTAGAGACTTACCCAAGAAGACTTTAACATGTATTAACTCAGGGGGTGAATACTTATCTAATCAAGATACAGTATCATTGACAAAAAATACAATTAAATCCATTTCAATCCCACTTTGTAACACAATAAAATGTGAAGAAGTCTAAGGGGGGTTAATACTTATGATACCCACTGGAAGTGCCTAACAAAACAGACGTTGGGACTATAAGGTTCTCATGGGGCGGCGCACAATTGGCCCAGCGTCGTCCAGGGTAGGGGAGGGAATGGCCGGCAGGGATGTAGCTCAGTTGGTAGAGCATGGCGTTTGCAACGCCAGGGTTGTGGGTTCGATTCCCACGTGGGGTATGAAAATAAATATATATATAATGTATGCACTCACTAACTGTAAGTCGCTCTGGATAAGAGCGTCTGCTAAATGACTAAAATGTAAATGTATCTGTGCAAAGCATAGTACCGACATTTCAGAACTGTTTTGAATTCTTCTTTCATAACCTCACCTTGAAGGTACCCAAAGTGCAGATTATCAAAATCCTAAAACATTTGTAAATCCGTTTTTTTACAGATCACAGATAGAACCTTTATGGCTCTGAAATGTCAATCTGGGTTCAGCCATAAGGATCCATCTGGCACAAAATGTTAAAAGTTATTTCAATTTCAATAGAAAAGTACAGACATTTAATGATTAATTAAATAGAATACCCTTCCTTCTTTCTAATTACAACAACAAATACACCACATGACCAACAGTATGTGGACACCTGCTAGTCAAACATCTCATTCCAAAATCATGGGTATTAATATGGGGTTGGTCCCCCCTTTGCTGCTATAACAGCCTCCACTCTTCTGGGAAGATGGAGTTGGTCCCCCCTTTGCTGCTATAACAGCCTCCAGTCTTCTGGGAAGGCTTTCCACTAGATGTTGGAACATTGCTGCGGGGACTTGCTTCCATTCAGCCACAAGAGCATTAGTGACGTCAGGCACTGATGTTGGGCGATTAGGCCCGGCTCGCAGTTGGCGTTCCAATTCATCCCAAAGGTGTTCGATGGGGTTGAGGTCAGGGCTCTGTGCAGGCCAGTCAACTTCTTCCACACCAATCTCAACAAACCATTTCTGTTTGGACCTCACTTTGTGCACGGGGGCATTGTCATGCTGAAACAGGAAAGGGCCTTCCCCAAACTGTTGCCACAAAGTTGGAAGCACACAATCGTCTAGAATGTCATTGTATTCTGTAGCGTTAAGATTTCCCTTCCCTGGAACTAAGGGGCCTGAACCATGAAAAACAGCCCCAGACCATTATTCCTCCTCCACCAAAGTTTACAGTTGGCACTATGCATTGGGGCAGGTAGCGTTCTCCTGGCATCCGCCAAACCAGGATTTGTCCGTCGGACTGCCAGATGGTGAAGCATGATTCCTCACTCCAGAGACACGTTTCCACTGCTCCAGAGTCCAATGGCGGTGAGCTTTACACCACTCCAGCCGACGCTTGGCATTGTGCTGATGTTGCTTCCAGAGGCAGTTTGGAACTTGTTAGTGAATGTTGCAACCGAGGACAGAAGATTTTTGCGCGCTACGCACTTCAGCACTCGGCGGTCCCGTTCTGTGAGCTTGTGTGGCCGACCACTTCGCGGCTGAGCCGTTGTTGCTCCTAGACGTTTCCACTTCACAATAACACCACTTACAGTGTACCGGGGCAGCTCTAGCAGGGCAGACATTTGACAAACTGACTAGTTGGAAAGGTGACATCCTATGACGGTGCCACGTTGAAAGTCACTGAGCTTTTCGGTAAGGCCATTCTACTGCCAATGTATGTCTACAGAGATTGCATGGCTGTGTGCTCGATTTTATAGACCTGTCAGCAACGGGTGTGGCTGAAATAGCCGAATCCACTAATTTGAAGGGGTGTGCACATACTTTTGTATACTTAGAGTATATTAATTCATGTTCATCACACGTTTGTTAAAGCGATAGTTCCCTAAAATGACAAAAACACTATATCCTTAAATAATCCCACAGTGTGATTGGATAGAACCGTATAGTACCAAGATAAAACGTGTTTGAGAAGCTAAAACTTTCAGATAATTATTTTATTTTATTTTTGTAAATTTACTTTTTTGAAAATCTGACATATCTCACATGCAAAGAACCACCTAAAGCACAACTCTATGTCAATAACTAATGTTTAGCCAAAATCTCAGAGAGAACCTTATCCAAGGACACGATTAGTATTGTAAACAACAAAACATGAACAGGAAATATATTCTGGGCAGGCTTTCTCTCGCTGCCATTGCATTTAATACAGACATTCAGTAAAAAAATTAGCAAGATAATATAATAATAAGCCATTTAGCAGACGCTTTTATCCAAAGCGACTTACAGTCATGCGTGCATACATTTTTTTTGTGTATGGGTGGTCCCGGGGATTGAACCCACTACCTTGGCGTTACAAGCGCCGTGCTCTACCAGCTGAGCTACAGAGGACCAGGGATACAGATCTCTGATTTAATGAATTGGCAGTATGAAACAACCTCAGTATGTGTTCTAGTCATCAATGGGAAAGAAAGTAGAAGGTTAATGACAAAAAAACTCAGACAGACAGACAGGCAGACAGACAGGCAGACAGGCAGGCAGGCAGGCAGGCAGACAGGCAGACAGGCAGACAGGCAGACAGGCAGACAGGCAGACAGGCAGACAGGCAGACAGGCAGACAGGCAGACAGTCTGTCTTTCAGAGTGTGCCAGCCACCTAACCAGACACATCATGTCGGGAGAGGATAAAAGTTAAAAGCTTCATCCCAAATGGGGCCCTATTCCCTATACAGAGCATTACTTTTGACCAGGACACATAGGGCCTATATAGGGAATAGGCTGCCATTTGGGACACTGAGCGGGTGGTTTGAGGAGGATCTTACCTGGATGTCATCGGATGTCAAGTGGCCCTTCAAATCACTGCTCTTCTTTTTGGGTGGGGGAGGGGCCGGCTTGTGGGCGGGCGGGAGGTCGGTCCTGTTATCACAGAGGGGAGAGAAGAAAACCATGACACTCTGCACGGTGAGGGCTTCCACCTCTACCACTCCAGCCTGCTCCCACCACTCAACCTGTATGACTGCAGTAATGAGAAGTCCAGCTGTCTGGCTGCACTTGCCTTGGTCTCTCTCTCCCTCTTCCCTCTATCGTTCAGACGGAGTTCTGACAGACATCAACCATCGTGTTCCGACCGACCGTGGGGCCAGCAGCAGCAGCCTTTTCCTGTTTGTCCACCCTTTCTGCCCTTTTGAATGGCTGACCGCTCTAATGAGACCAGACCCGGCTGTGATTGGCTGAATGGGACGAGGGGTGTGAGGGTGCAGGGAGACTGACCATTATGAGTCAAGTCCTCAGGATGGACAGGCAAGTCCTCAGGATGGACAGGCAAGTCCTCAGGATGGACAGGCAAGTCCTCAGGATGGACAGGCAAGTCCTCAGGATGGACAGGCAAGTCCTCAGGATGGACAGGCAAGTCCTCAGGATGGACAGGCAAGTCCTCAGGATGGACAGGCAAGTCCTCAGGATGGACAGGCAAGTCCTCAGGATGGACAGGCAAGTCCTCAGGATGGACAGGCAAGTCCTCAGGATGGACAGGCAAGTCCTCAGGATGGACAGGCAAGTCCTCAGGATGGACAGGCAAGTCCTCAGGATGGACAGGCAAGTCCTCAGGATGGACAGGCAAGTCCTCAGGATGGACAGGCAAGTCCTCAGGATGGACAGGCAAGTCCTCAGGATGGACAGGCTGTGTAGTCCTCTAGTTTCTAGTATCAGGCATCCTGCCCACTGCCCTGTGATAGTTAGTTTGACATGGATATATCAGGCTTTATCTAACCTCCTGATCTCCTCCTGGGACTGATACTGTATGTCTCTGTTGTTAAGATACAGTTAACTGTTTTAAACTGCTGTTATTGTCCAATCTTGTTGTTTTTAATCCAAGTTCCTTTCACCCCTTTTCAACTTTTCACCTTCCAGATAAAATCTAAGAAAAACTACAGACAAGCATGTAGACAAGATGATGCAATAATGGAAAAATAAATACAATAAAACCCTGATGAAGCCCCAACAGCGTGGGATACAGTAATTGGAGTCTCATCATTCCAATTGTTTACAAATTATGCCATGAGACAGCAGAGCAGGGGGAAGCAGAGGGAAGCAGAGGGAAGCAGAGGGAAGCAGAGGGAAGCAGAGGACAGAAGAGGGAAGCAGAGGACATTGCTAGGTGTAATTACTACAGAGGACAGCAGATGGAAGCAGAGGGAAGCAGAAGGACATTGCTAGGTGTAATTACTACAGAGGACAGCAGATAGAAGCAGAGGGAAGCAGAAGGACATTGCTAGGTGTAATTACTACAGAGGACAGCAGATGGAAGCAGAGGGAAGCAGAAGGACATTGCTAGGTGTAATTACTACAGAGGACAGCAGATAGAAGCAGAGGGAAGCAGAAGGACATTGCTAGGTGTAATTACTACAGAGGAAAGATCCCTTCCCTCAAACATGTAATCTGTCATCTTCTGACACGTTATCAGCCCTGATGAAAGATAATGAACCCAAAGACAGAAAGAGCTGTGTACCTACACTCTTAGAAAAAAAGGTGCTATCTACACTGAACAAAAATATAACCGCAACATGTAAAGTGTTGGTCCCATGTTTCATGAGCAGAAATAAAATATCCTAAAAATGTGCACACATTTGTTTACATCCATGTTAGTGTGAATTAATTTTTTGTCAAGATAATCCATCCATGTAACAGGTTTGGCATATCAAAAACCTGATTAAACGGCATGATCATTACACAGGTGCACCTTGTGCTGGTGACAACAAAAGGCTACTCTAAAATGTGCAATTTTGTCACACAACACAATGCCACAGATGTCTCAAGTTTTGAGGGAGCGTGCAATTAGCATGCTGACTGCAGGGATGTCCACCAGAGCTATTTCCAGATAATTTAATGTTCATTTCTCTACCATAAGCCGCCTCCAACATCATTGTAGAAAATTTGGCAGTACGTCCAACCGGCCTCACAACCGCAGACCACGTGTAGGGCACCGTGTGGGCGAGCAGTTTCCTATTGTCATCGTTGTGAAAAGAGTGCCCGGTGGTGGTGGGGTTATGGTATGGGTAGGCATAAGCTAAGGACAATGAACACAATTGCATTTTATCGATGGCAATTTGAATGCACAGAGATACCGTGATGAGATCCTGAGGCTCATTGTCGTGCCATTCATCTGCCGCCATCACCTCATGTTTCAGCATGATAATGCACGGCCCCATGTCGCAAGGATCTGTACACAATTCCTGGAAGCTGAAAATGTCCCAGTCCTTCCATGGCCTGCATACTCACCAGACATTTTTGGGATGCTCTGGACGTGTACGACAGCGTGTTCCAGTTCCCGCCAATATCCAGCAACTTCACACAGCCATTGAAGAGGAGTGGGACAACATTCTACAGGCCACAATAAACAGCCTGATCAAATCTATGCAAAGGAGAGGTGTCGCGCTGCATGAGGCAAATGGTGGTCACAACAGATACTGACTGGTTTTCTGATCCACGCCCCTACTTTTTTTTAAAGTATCTGTGACCAACAGATGCATATCTATATTCCCAGTCCTGTGAAATCCATAGATTATTGCCTAATGAATTTATTTCAATTGACTGATTTCCATGTATGAACTGTATCTCAGTAAAATCTTAGAAATTGTTGCATGTTGCGTTTATATTTTTGTTCAGTATAGAACCTAAAGGGTTCTTCGGCTGTCCCCATAGGAGAACCCTTTGAAGAACCCTTATTGGTTCCATGAAGAACCCTTTCCAAAGAGAGTTCTAAATGGAACCAAAAAGGGTTCTCCTACAGGGACAGCTGAGGAACCATTTTGGAACCCTTATATCTAAGAGTGTACATGCATTATCTCTCCCACTCCCCCCACCCTTTACATAGACAGGCACGACCACACATATACACGCACGCAAGTAGCAGTTTGGGCCTCTTTAATGGGAAGGGCAGTTTGGCCTCTTTAATGGGCAGGGCAGTTTGGGCCTCTTGAATGGGCAGGGCAGTTAGGGCCTCTTGAATGGGAAGGGCAATTAGGGCCTCTTGAATGGGAAGGGCAGTTTGGCCTCTTGAATGGGAAGGGCAGTTTGGCCTTTTGAATGGGAAGGGCAGTTTGGCCTCTTGAATGGGAAGGGCAGTTAGGGCCTCTTGAATGGGAAGGGCAGTTTGGCCTCTTGAATGGGCAGGGCAGTTTGGCCTCTTGAATGGGAAGGGCAGTTTGGGCCTCTTTAATGGGCAGGGCAGTTTGGGCTTATTTAATGGGCAGGGCAGTTAGGGCCTCTTTAATGGGCAGTTTGGGCCTCTTGAATGGGCAGGGCAGTTTGGGCCTCTTGAATGGGCAGGGCAGTTTGGGCTCTTTAATGGACAGTTTAGGCCTCTTTAATGGGCAGGGCAGTTTGGGCCTCTTGAATGGGCAGGGCAGTTTGGGCCTCTTGAATGGGCAGGGAAGTTTGGGCCTCTTGAATGGGAAGGGCAATTAGGGCCTCTTTAATGGGCAGGGCAGTTTGGCCTCTTGAATGGGAAGGGCAGTTTGGCCTCTTGAATGGGAAGGGCAATTAGGGCCTCTTGAATGGGAAGGGCAGTTTGGCCTCTTGAATGGGAAGGGCAGTTTGGCCTCTTGAATGGGAAGGGCAGTTTGGCCTCTTGAATGGGAAGGGCAGTTAGGGCCTCTTGAATGGGAAGGGCAGTTTGGCCTCTTGAAGGGCAGGGCAGTTTGGCCTCTTGAATGGGAAGGGCAGTTTGGGCCTCTTTAATGGGCAGGGCAGTTTGGGCTTATTTAATGGGCAGGGCAGTTAGGGCCTCTTTAATGGGCAGTTTGGGCCTCTTGAATGGGCAGGGCAGTTTGGGCCTCTTGAATGGGCAGGGCAGTTTGGGCTCTTTAATGGGCAGTTTAGGCCTCTTTAATGGGCAGGGCAGTTTGGGCCTCTTGAATGGGCAGGGCAGTTTGGGCCTCTTGAATGGGCAGGGCAATTTGGGCCTCTTTAATGGGCAGGGCAGTTTGGACCTCTTGAATGAGCTGGGCAGTTGGTTATTTCCTTGTTTCCAGACAGTTCATGTTGGTTATGTCTTGTTTCCAGACAGTTCAAGTTGGCTATTTCCTTGATCCCATACACAGAGCTCACACTACTCCAATGTACTGTACTGCATACACACAACTTTTCTTTACTGTACTGAACTGAATACACTATACTTTTCTTTAATGTACTGAACTGAATACACTCTACTTTTCTTTAATGTACTGAACTGAATACACTCTACTTTTCTTTACTGTACTGAACTGAATACACTCTACTTTTCTTTACTGTCCTGAACTGAATACACTCTACTTTTCTTTAATGTACTGAACTGAATACACTCTACTTTTCTTTACTGTACTGAACTGAATACACTCTACTTTTCTTTACTGTACTGAACTGAATACACTCTACTTTTCTTTACTGTATTGAACTGAATACACTCTACTTTTCTTTACTGTACTGAACTGAATACACTCTACTTTTCTTTACTGTACTGAACTGAATACACTCTACTTTTCTTTACTGTACTGAACTGAATACACTCTACTTTTCTTTAATGTACTGAACTGAATACACTCTACTTTTCTTTAATTTACTGAACTGAATACACTCTACTTTTCTTTACTGTACTGAACTGAATACACTCTACTTTTCTTTACTGTACTGAACTGAATACACTCTACTTTTCTTTACTGTACTGAACTGAATACACTCTACTTTTCTTTAATGTACTGAACTGAATACACTCTACTTTTCTTTACTGTACTGAACTGAATACACTCTACTTTTCTTTACTGTACTGAACTGAATACACTCTACTTTTCTTTACTGTACTGAACTGAATACACTCTACTTTTGTTTAATTTACTGAACTGAATACACTCTACTTTTCTTTACTGTACTGAACTGAATACACTCTACTTTTCTTTACTGTCCTGAACTGAATACACTCTACTTTTCTTTACTGTACTGAACTGAATACACTATACTTTTCTTTACTGTACTGAACTGAATACACTCTACTTTTCTTTAATGTACTGAACTGAATACACTCTACTTTTCTTTACTGTACTGAATACACTCTACTTGTCTTTAATGTACTGTACTGAACTGAATACACTCTACTTTTCGGAGAGTACGACCCTGCCTTACACAGGAAGCGGCACAGGTCCTAATCCAGGCACTTGTCATCTCCCGTCTGGACTACTGCAACTCGCTGTTGGCTGGCCTCCCTGCCTGTGCCATTAAACCCCTACAACTCATCCAGAATGCCGCAGCCCGTTTGGTGTTCAACCTTCCCAAGTTCTCTCACGTCACCCCCCTCCTCCGCACACTCCACTGGCTTCCAGTTGAAGCTCGCATCCGCTACAAGACCATGGTGCTTGCCTATGGAGCAGAGAGGGGAACGGCACCTCTGTACCTTCAGGCTCTGATCAGTCCCTACACCCAAACGAGGGCATTGCGTTCATCCACCTCTGGCCTGCTGGCTCCCCTTCCTCTGCGGAAGCATAGTTCCCGCTCAGCCCAGTCAAAACTGTTCGCTGCTCTGGCACCCCAATGGTGGAACAAGCTCCCTCACGACGCCAGGACAGCGGAGTCACTCACCACCTTTCGGAGACATTTGAAACCCCACCTCTTTAAGGAATACCTGGGATAGGATAAAGTAATCCTTCTCCCCCCCCCCCCCCCCAAATTGTAAAGTGGTTATCCCACTGGCTATAGGGTGAGCGCACCAATTTGTGAGTCGCTCTGGCTAAGAGCGTCTGCTAAATGACGTTAATGTGCCCTTGAGCAAGGCACTTAACCCTAATTGCTCCTGTAAGTCGCTCTGGATAAGAGCGTCTGCTAAATGACTAAAATGTAATGTAAATGTTTACTGTACTGAACTGAATACACTCTACTTTTCTTTAATGTACTGAACTGAATACACTCTACTTTTCTTTACTGTACTGAACTGAATACACTCTACTTTTCTTTACTGAACTGAATACACTCTATTTTTCTTTACTGTACTGAACTGAATACACTCTACTTTTCTTTAATGTACTGAACTGAATACACTCTACTTTTCTTTACTGTACTGAACTGAATACACTCTACTTTTCTTTACTGTACTGAACTGAATACACTCTACTTTTCTTTAATGTACTGTACTCTGCTGTGCTCTACTGTCCAACATTGTGAAACACAGATGTCCATTACTGCTTCAGATCTGGTCTGTCCGTACCTACTGGTCTGTCCGTACCTACTGGTCTGTCCGTACCTACTGGTCTGTCCGTACCTACTTGTTAAAACGGTGAGTTACGCGACTCCGTCTGAGAGTCAGAAACATTCACACACACACTCGCACACACACACACACACACACACACACACACACACACACACACACACACACACACACCTGTTTGAAAAAGCATTCCTTGTTTGCAACAAAAGATGTTAACACAAATGTTTACATCTTTACTATTTTCACTTTATCCAAATAATTCATTTTTATCCAAATAGCAGAAGGTTAGCATTGACATGTCAATTTTAGTGGAGTAAGAACATTAATGTAAAACCAAATATTTTATTTTTGATATGTTAGATAGAAATACTGTTCAATAAATAAAGGCTTTACTTTTTCTAAAACGTTGTAAATCGGTTCAATTGTTGCATAAAAACAAATGGCAAGCACTGTGCCGACCAATCTATACTGTGTGTAAACCAACCCTGGTCTGGTTGTTACAAGTGGACACTTATTAGTAAAACGTGTGACAACCAACCCCAGTCTCCCCTTAAGAAAACCTACAGATGACGTCCTTAAAACAACACAGTTGGAGCTGGACATAATGGCATTTCAGGGTCAGATACAATACAAAACTGTCTGTCCTCATTACACTATGGTTGAATGTTTAATGTCTTTTTAGATGTCTAGAAGACAGACCATTACATTATCCGTCTTCAAAGGAATACAACAATAGAAGACTTCTAAATATTGAGTGACTTTTTCCTTTTTCTTTCAAGGTCTTTGATGGTTTTCATTTCTTCTGTGAACTATATTGAAAAAATGGATAACTGCATTGATCCAATTAGGTACATGAGATACAATGTTTGGCCTTTCTTTCCTTATATTATGTAATACCATATTTATAACAATATAACTATATCTATAACCATATAACCATATATATAACTACATCACTATCTATAACTGCCTACTAAACCATATCTATAACTGCCTACTAAACCATATCTATAACTGCCTATATAACCATATCTATAACTATATAATAATATCTATAACTATGTAACTATAGCTATAACTATACAACCTTATCTATAACAATGTACACTACCGTTCAAAAGTTTGGGGTCACTTAGAAATGTCCATGTTTTCCATGAAAACATACATGAAATTAGTTTGAATAGGAAATATAGCAAAATGCATAAGAAAATGTAGTCATTGACAAGGTTAGAAATAATGATTTTTAACATAAATAATAATTGTGTCCTTCAAACTTTGCTTTCGTCAAAGAATCCTCCATTTGCAGCAATTACAGCCTTGCAGACCTTTGGCATTCTAGTTGTCAATTTGTTGAGGTAATCTGAAGAGATTTCACCCCATGCTTCCTGAAGCACCTCCCACAAGTTGGATTGGCTTGATGGGCACTTCTTACGTACCATACGGTCAAGCTGCTCCAACAACAGCTCAATAGGGTTGAGATCCGGTGACTGTGCTGGCCACTCCATTATAGACAGAATACCAGCTGACTGTTTCTTCCCTAAATAATTATTGTATAGTTTGGATCTGTGCTTTGGGTCATTGTCCTGTTGTAGAAGGAAATTGGCTCCAATCAAGTGCCGTCCACAGGGTATGGCATGGCGTTGCAAAATGGAGTGATGGCGTTGCAAAATGGAGTGATCGCCTTCCTTCTTCAAGATCCCTTTTACCCTGTACAAGTCTCCCACTTTACCACCACCAAAGTACCCCCAGACCATCAAATTGCCTCCACCATGCTTGACAGATGGCATCAAGCACTCCTCCAGCATCTTTTCATTTGGTCTGCGTTTCACAAATGTTCTTCTTTGTGATCCGAACACTTCAAACTTTGATTCGTCTGTCCATAACACTTTTTTCCAATCTTCCTCTGTCCAATGTCTGTGTTCTTTTGCCCATCTTAATCTTTTCTTTTTATTGGCCAATCTGAGATATGGCTTTTTCTTTGCAACTCTGCCTAGAAGGTCAACATCCCGGAGTCGCCTCTTCACTGTTGACGTTGATACTGGTGTTTTGCGGGTATTATTTAATGAAGCTGCCAGTTGAGGACCTGTGAGGCGCCTGTTTCTCAAACTAGACACTCTAATGTATTTGTCCTCTTGCTCAGTTGTGCAACGGAGCCTCCCACTCCTCTTTCTATTCTGGTTAGAGCCAGTTTGCGCTGTTCTGTGAAGGGAGTAGTACACAGCATTGTACGAGATCTTCAGTTTCTTCGCAATTTCTCGCATGGAGTAGCCTTCATTTCTCAGAACAAGAATAGACTGACGAGTTTCAGAAGAAAGTTCTTTGTTTCTGGCCATTTTGAGCCTGTAATCGAACCCACAATTGCTGATGCTCCAGATACTCAACTAGTCTCAAGAAGGCCAGTTTTATTGCTACTTTAATCAGCACAACAGTTTTCAGCTGTGCTAAAATAATTGCAAAATGATTTTCTAATGATCAATTAGCCTTTTTAAATGATAAACTTGGATTAGCAAACACAACGTGCCATTGGAACACAGGACTGGTGGTTGCTGATAATGGGCCTCCGTACGCCTATGTAGATATTCTGTAAAAATCAGCCGTTTCCAGCTACAATAGCCATTTAAAACATTAACAATGTCTACACTGTATTTCCAATTTGATGTTATTTAAATAGACCAAAAAAATTGCTTTTCTTTCCAAAACAAGGACATTTCTAAGTGACCCCAAACTTTTGAACGTACTAATATCTATAACTATATAATCATATTTATAACTATATAACTATATCTATAACTGCCTGTATAACCATATCTATAACTGCCTGTATAACCATATCTATAACTATATAACTATATCTATAACTGCCTGTATAACCATATCTATAACTGCCTGTATAACCATATCTATAACTATATAACCATATCTATAACTGCCTGTATAACCATATCTATAACTGCCTGTATAACCATATCTATAACTGCCTGTATAACCATATCTATAACTATATAACTATATCTATAACTGCCAATATAACCATATCTATAACTGCCTGTATAACCATATCTATAACTATATAACTATGTCTATAACTGCCTGTATAACCATATCTATAACTGCCTGTATAACCATATCTATAACTGCCTGTATAAACATATCTATAACTATATAACCATATCTATAACTGCCTGTATAACCATATCTATAACTGCCTGTATAACCATATCTATAACTGCCTGTATAACCATATCTATAACTATATAACCATATCTATAACTGCCTGTATAACCATATCTATAACTGCCTGTATAACCATATCTATAACTGCCTGTATAACCATATCTATAACTGCCTGTATAACCATATATATAACTGCCTGTATAACCATATCTATAACTGCCTGTATAACCATATCTATAACTGCCTGTATAACCATATCTATAACTGCCTGTATAACCATATCTATAACTGCCTGTATAACCATATCTATAACTATATAACTATATCTATAACTATATAACCATATCTATAACTGATTATACGACTATATATATATATATATATACATATATACATATGTATCTATATCTACAACTGCCTATATAATAATATATATATATGTATATATATCTTTATATATAACTGTATAACCATATCTATAACTGCCTGTATAACCATATCTATAACTGCCTGTATAACCATATCTATAACTATATAACTATATCTATAACTGCCTGTATAACCATATCTATAACTGCCTGTATAACCATATCTATAACTATATAACTATATCTATAACTGCCTGTATAACCATATCTATAACTGCCTGTATAACCATATCTATAACTATATAACCATATCTATAACTGCCTATATAACTATATCTATAACTATTAATCTATATCTATAACCGCCTATTTAATCATATATATAACTATAGCCCTGAGCTAGAGACAGTGTGATGAACACATTAAACCACCAGTCCTGCTGTAGAGACAGAGTGATGAACACATTAAACCACCAGCCCTGAGGTAGAGACAGAGTGATGAACACATTAAACCACCAGCCCTTCTGTAGAGATAGAGTGATGAACACATTAAACCACCAGCCCTGAGGTAGAGACAGTGTGATGAACACATTAAACCACCAGCCCTGCTGTAGAAACAGAGTGATGAACACATTAAACCACCAGCCCTGCTGTAGAGACAGAGTGATGAACACATTAAACCACCAGCCCTGCTGTAGAAACAGAGTGATGAACACATTAAACCACCAGCCCTGCTGTAGAGACAGAGTGATGAACACATTAAACCACCAGCCCTGCTGTAGAAACAGAGTGATGAACACATTAAACCACCAGCCCTGCTATAGAGACAGAGTGATGAACACATTAAACCACCAGCCCTGCTGTAGAGACAGAGTGATGAACACATTAAACCACCAGCCCTGAGGTAGAGACAGAGTGATGAACACATTAAACCACCAGCCCTTCTGTAGAGATAGAGTGATGAACACATTAAACCACCAGCCCTGAGGTAGAGACAGTGGGATGAACACATTAAACCACCAGCCCTGCTATAGAGACAGAGTGATGAACACATTAAACCACAAGCCCTGGTGTAGAGACAGAGTGATGAACACATTAAACCACCAGCCCTGCTATAGAGACAGAGTGATGAACACATTAAACCACCAGCCCTGCTGTAGAGACAGAGTGATGAACACATTAAACCACCAGCCCTAATGTAGAGACAGAGTGATGAACACATTAAACCACCAGCCCTGCTGTAGAGACAGTGTGATGAACACATTAAACCACCAGCCCTGCTGTAGAGACAGTGTGATGAACACATTAAACCACCAGCCCTGCTGTAGAGACAGAGTGATGAACACATTAAACCACCAGCCCTGCTGTAGAGACAATGTGATGAACACATTAAACCACCAGTCCTGCTGTAGAGACAGTGTGATGAACACATTAAACCACCAGCTCTGCTGTAGAGACAGTGTGATGAACACATTAAACCACCAGCCCTGCTGTAGAGACAGAGTGATGAACACATTAAACCACCAGCCCTTCTGTAGAGACAGAGTGATGAACACATTAAACCACCAGCCCTGCTGGAGAGACATAGTGATGAACACATTAAACCACCAGCCCTGCTGTAGAGACATAGTGATGAACACATTAAACCACCAGCCCTGTTGTAGAGACAGAGTGATGAACACATTAAACCACCAGCCCTGCTGTGGAGACAGAGTGATGAACACATTAAACCACCAGCCCTGCTGTAGAGACAGAGTGATGAACACATTAAACCACCAGCCCTGCTGTAGAGACAGTGTGATGAACACATTAAACAACCAGCCCTGCTGTAGAGACAGAGCGATGAACACATTAAACCACCAGCCCTGCTGTAGAGACAGAGTGATGAACACATTAAACCACCAGCCCTGCTGTAGAGACAGGGTGATGAACACATTAAACCACCAGCCCTGCTGGTTTAATGTGTTCATCACTCTGTCTCTACAGCAGGGCTGACGGTTTAATGTGTTCATCACTATGTCTCTACATCAGGGTGTAAGGGATCGGGGGTTGGCAGGGTCTAGACAGAGTCTGACACTTCTCCGATCTACAGAGAGGGGGAGTCATCAGACTCGATCTGGTTCACCTGAGTTCTGAGCACACCTGTCCGTAATTAGTGTAGGATTTAAGGTGTGCTCAGAAGCTCAGTCGGCGCGAGGTATTGTTCCATTGTGACTTGCTAAGCATTTTGTTCCGAGAGAGAGAGAGAGTTTGTTGTTTTTGATTACCCGTGTATCCGACCTGTGCCTTGTTGTTTGACTCCCCGAATTGCTTAATCCTCTGCTTGTCTACCCCAGTGATTACCGTCCTCTGATCCTGTGCCTGTGCCCTCGACTACGACTAAGCCCGCTCCATTGGTACCTCTGCCTGTCTATGCCTGGCCCGATTTTGACCACAGCCCGCCCGACCACGATTAAGCTATTCCCTTGTCTGTACTCTAATAAAGCATCGCTATTCTGCGATTGGATCTTACCACTCTGTCCGAGTATTCATTACAGAATACCTCGCCATTACCATGGATCCAGCGGAATTACAGAGGCGATGGGAGATACAGGAGAAACGGATGGATGAACTCCTAGAGTTACTCAACGCTGGTGCGGCTGAAGGCACCACCCCGAGCACGGTCAGTCCTCGTCATGCACCTCCGATTTCTCTACCTACAAGGTACGACGGGGAACCTGGCAAATGTCAGGGGTTTCCACTCCAGACGTCCCTGTATATGTCGTATAATCGTACTATGTTTTCCGATGACCATAGCAGGGTGGATTTCATGATTTCTCTGCTAACGGGAAGAGCACTGGATTGGGCTACTGCGCTTTGGGCAGCTGAGGTCCCCGAGTTGAATGCGGAAGTTCAGTTCAAGAGACTGTTTCAAGAGGTGTTCGACCACCCAGTATCTGGGCGTAGTGTGGGAGACGAACTATGCGAACTTCAGCAGGGCCGTCGCATAGTAGCCGACTACGCTTTAGAGTTCCGTACTATAGCAGCCGGTAGCGGATGGAGCGAGACTGCTTTGCTCACAGTTTTCCGAAGAGGGCTGCGCAAAGACGTACAGACTGAGTTGGCTTGTCGAGGAGATATCACTGCGCTAAATGAGTTTATCAAAATAGCCATCTCTATTGATAATCTTATAGTGCAACACAAGGCATCCACAGTCCGGGAGTCCTCGATCACTGGTCCTATGCAATCGACAGAGCGGAGGAGAGAATCTGAGGAGGAACCTATGCAACTGGGACGGTCACCTCTACAAGGTTCGGTGAGACAACAACGTCGGCAAGACGGACTATGCTTGTATTGTGGTCAGTCGGGTCATTTTGTTCGTCAATGTCCGGTACGACCTAACCGTACACCAGGATATCGCCTCGGAACTGCCAAACCGGTGAGTGAGAATCCAGTTTTGAACATTACATCGAAACAAATGTATGTGCCAGTTACCTTATCTGTCTGAGAGAAAGTGCGCAGGTTGGAAGGACTTATTGATTCCGGAGCGGCTGCCAGCTTTCTGGATATGGGTCTTGCTGAGGAGTTGGGAGTTCAACTTATCCCAATTCAACCTCCCCTGCGAGTCAACGCGCTAGACGATGAGCCCATGGGCACTGGGTTCATTACGCACCGTACAGAGGTTATCAAGTTACAAGTGGGCTCCATACACCAGGAGAACATCTTTTTTTTCGTCATCTCCGCTCCACGGGAGCCACTAGTTCTCGGCCACCCCTGGCTCGTCCTCCATGATCCGGTCATCTCCTGGAAATCTGGCGATATCACAGCTTGGAGTGAGGTATGTAGGGCAGAGTGCCTCAATTTACAGTGCAAAATATCTACTGTGGAGGATGCGCAGGGTGCGGTGTCTAGTGTGGTCCCTACAGAATACCAGGATTACGCGCAGGTGTTCTCCAAGGAGAGGGCTACCGTGTTACCACCTCATCGGGCCTGGGACTGCGGGATTGATCTGCTATCCGGAGCTACACCTCCTCGTGGAAGAATCTACCCGTTGTCACAGCCGGAACGAGAAGCGATGAGCCAGTATATTGATGAGGCGCTACAGCAAGGGGCCATTCGCCCATCGACGTCTCCCGCCGCATCCAGTTTTTTCTTTGTGAAGAAAAAGGATGGCGGACTGCGTCCTTGTATAGACTATCGAGGGTTGAACGATATTACCATCAAAAATCGTTATCCTCTTCCTTTGATTCCAGCAGCCCTTGAACAGGTGGGACAGGCCTCCATGTACAGTAAACTGGACCTCAGGAGTGCGTACAATCTGGTGCGTATTAGAGAGGGGGATGAATGGAAGACCGCCTTCATCACACATCGAGGACACTACAAATATTGTGTCATGCCCTATGGACTTACCAACGCGCCCTCAGTATTCCAGGCGTTCATGAATGACATTTTCAGGGACATGATTGATCGATTTGTTATAGTGTACATTGATGACATCCTAATATATTCTAACTCTCTGAGTGAACATGTGTCCCATGTACGACAGGTTCTGGATCGGCTCCTACAACATTCTCTGTTCGTGAAGGCAGAAAAGAGTGAATTCCATGTCACTACGATTTCCTTCCTTGGGGCCATACTCACTCCCGAAGGGGTTAAACTGGATGAATCCAAGGTGCAAGCGGTACAAGACTGGCCTCAACCCCAGACGGTGAAGGAGCTCCAGAGGTTCTTAGGGTTTGCCAATTACTATAGACGGTTCGTGCGTAATTTCAGCACAACCGTAGCGCCTCTGTCGGCGATGACCAGCTACAAGGGTCGCGGTCTGAACTGGACGGAGGGGGCGGTGCGTGCGTTTGAGACGTTGAAACAACGCTTTACCACCGCTCCTATTCTATGTCAGCCGGACCCTACCTTACCGTTTATCGTGGAAGTGGACGCTTCGGAGGTTGGAATTGGAGCCGTGTTATCCCAACGCCAAGGTGAGTGTCACGCTCTGGCTCCGGGACTTTGTATGTTGAGCCAGGGTGTGTTCGTTTCGTTGTGTTTTGTTTGGTTGGTTTGTCATTGGTTGTGTTTGGTCAAATGACTCCCAATCGGAGGTAACGAGTGTCAGCTGTCGGCTCGTTATCTCTGATTGGGAGCCATATTTAAACTGTCTGTGTTCACCTGGTATTTGTGGGTTTTTGTTCTATGTTCAGTCGTTGTCACTGATGACTTCATGATCGTGTTTTGTTTTGTATTCTCGTGTAGTGCATTAAAGTCAATATGTTCGCTACCAACGCTGCGCTTTGGTCCTATTTCATAGACGATCGTGACAGAAAAACCCACCACAACGAGACCAAGCAGCGTTTCCAGGAGTTGGATGACGAGTGGTGGAGACAGAAGAGCGAAGGTTGGGAGAGGACTATAGAGGCCTGGTCCACGGAGAGGAGAGACCCCCAGAAAATTTTTAGGGGGGGGGCTCACGACGTCGGGGCAGCAGGAGTACGGGTTAGAGGAGTGCAGTAGGTTGGCAGAAAAGGCCGCCAGGTTAAGGGGACCACTGGTCACGAAGGGGAAGGAAGGTGTGGAGGCACGGCGAAGGGTACTGGGGTGTGTTACCAGTCCGGTCCGGCCCGTTCCTGATCCCCGTGTAGGGCCAGGGGTGTGTGTCCTCAGTGCGGTCCTGTCTGTTCCTGTTTCTCGCATGGAGCCTGTGGTGCGCGTCGCCAGCCCGGCCCGGCCTGTTCCTGCTCCCCGCACCAAACCTGTGGTGCGCGTCGCCAGCCCGGCCCGGCCCGTTCCTGCTCTCCGCACAAAGCCTACGGTGTGCGTCGCCAGCCCAGCCCGGCCTGTTCCTGCTCCACGCACAAAACCTACGGTGTGCGTCGCCAGCCCAGCCCGACCTGTTCCTGCTACTCGCACCAAGCCAAGGGTGCGAGTCGTCAGCCTGGTCCAGCCCGTTCCTGCTACTCGCACCAAGCCAAGGGTGCGAGTCGTCAGCCTGGTCCAGCCCGTTCCTGCTACTCGCACCAAGCCAGGGGTACGAGTCGTCGGCCTGGTCCAGCCCGTTCCTGCTACTCGCACCAAGCCAAGGGTGCGAGTCGTCAGCCTGGTTCAGCTCGTCCCTGCTACTCGCACCAAGCCAAGGGTGCGAGCCGTCAGCCTGATCCAGCCCATTCCTACTACTCGCACCAAGCCAGGGATGCGAGTCGTCAGCCTGGTGAGGCCCGTTCCGGCTCCACGCATCAAGCCTAGGGTGCGTATCGTCTGTCAGGTCCGGTCCGTTCCTGCCTCACGCGCCAAGCCAGGGGTGCGCGTCGTCAGTCCAGATCCTACCAGCTGGGTCAGATCGGACTGGGGGCGCTACGGGGGGATTGAAGAAGGGTGGTGGTCAAGCCCGGAGCCGGAGCCGCCTCCGAGGAGTAATGCCCACCCAGCCCTCCCCTGTTTGGGGTTTTTGAGGCGCGGTCGCAGTCCGCGCCTTTAGGGGGGGGTACTGTCACGCTCTGGCTCCGGGACTTTGTATGTTGAGCCAGGGTGTGTTCGTTTCGTTGTGTTTTGTTTGGTTGGTTTGTCATTGGTTGTGTTTGGTCAAATGACTCCCAATCGGAGGTAACGAGTGTCAGCTGTCGGCTCGTTATCTCTGATTGGGAGCCATATTTAAACTGTCTGTGTTCACCTGGTATTTGTGGGTTTTTGTTCTATGTTCAGTCGTTGTCACTGATGACTTCATGATCGTGTTTTGTTTTGTATTCTCGTGTAGTGCATTAAAGTCAATATGTTCGCTACCAACGCTGCGCTTTGGTCCTATTTCATAGACGATCGTGACAGTGAGCCGCCTAAATCACGACCCTGTGCTTTCTTTTCAAGGAAACTGAATTCTGCCGAGCAGAACTATGACGTGGGTAATCGGGAATTACTGGCGGTGAAGTTAGCACTGGAGGAGTGGAGACATTGGTTGGAGGGAGCAGAGCATCCGTTCCAAGTGCTCACGGACCACCGCAACCTGGAGTATCTTCACAGTGCCAAACGACTGAACTCCCGACAGGCAAGGTGGTCTTTATTTTTCAACCGTTTCCGATTCACTGTCTCTTATATCCCCGCGTCCAAGAATGGTAAGGCGGACGCGCTTTCCCGACGGTTCGAGCGCACGGAAAGACCCGTGGAGCCAGAACCTATTCTCCCCATGAGTTACCGTGCTGGTCCGGTGAGGTGGGCTATTGATGACATGATTCAGGAGAGCTTACAAGCGGAACCAGCCCCTCCAGAAACCCCGGGGTCTAAGGTGTTTGTGCCAGCTCCTCTTCGACCTCAACTGATGGAATGGTGCCACACGTCGCTGGGATCTGGTCATCCCGGAATCACCCGAACTACACGACTCATCAGCCAAAACTACTGGTGGGATTCCCTCACAGATGTCGTCAGAGACTATGTCTTATCCTGTCCAGTATGTGCTCAGTCCAAGGTACCTCGTGTACTACCGGAGGGTAAGCTGATGCCATTGCCAACTCCTCAACGACCATGGTCGCACATTGCTATGGACTTTGTTACCGACCTACCAGAATCAGAGGGCCATACTGTAATTCTCGTGGTCATCGATCGTTTCTCCAAGATGTGCCGGTTAGTACCCATGACCCGTTTGCCTAACGCCACTCAGATGGCTGAGACTATGTTTACCCAGGTGTTCCGGCAGTTTGGTGTCCCGGAGGATATTGTTTCCGACCGGGGACCCCAGTTTGTATCCCGGGTATGGAAGGCCTTCTGCGAACGCTTGGGCATCTCGGTGAGCCTCACCTCCGGATATCATCCCCAGGCCAATGGGCAGACAGAACGGCTCAACTAGGAAATTGGGAAATATCTACGGCAACAATGTTCGCGGCAGCCGCAAGAGTGGAGTCGATTCCTTCCTTGGGTAGAGTATGCTCAGAACTCACTCATTCACACCTCCCTACGCTTAACGCCCTTCCAGTGTGTTCTAGGGTATCAACCCCCCCTGTTCCCGTGGGATACCGCATCAGGGATGGTACCGGCGGTGGACGAGTGGTTCCGTCGGAGTGCGCAGGTCTGGGAGACGGCCCATCAACATCTCAGTCAAGCCTCACAACAGCAAAAGACCTACGCCGACCGATGCCGGAGACCTACTCCCACTTATCAACCCGGGCAACGAGTGGGGCTGTCTACCCGAGACCTGCGGTTCCGACGGAGCTGCAAGAAGCTCCAACCCAGGTACATTGGTCCTTTCAAAGTTCAGAGACGTATTAACCCTGTCACCTACCGTCTGTTACTCCCTCGACACTACAGGATAAACCCTACGTTCCACGTCTCCCTGTTGAAACCTGTCCATTATAGCCCGATGTATCCACCAATAGCTCAACAACCTACTACACCACCTTTGGAGGATGAACAGGACACCACCTATACAGCCCACGAGATACTGGAGTCAAGACGGAGACGAGGGGGCATCGAATATCTCGTGGACTGGGAGGGATATGGACCTGAGGAACGGTCCTGGGTTCCGGCTAAGGACATACTGGATCCCGCTCTCAAGGCCACTTTCCACGCTGAGCACCCAGATCATTCAGGACCCCGACCCAGAGGAAGACCACCCGGTAGAGGTAGAAGGCCATCAGGAGCCGGCCCTGGGGAGGGGGATACTGTAAGGGATCGGGGGTTGGCAGGGTCTAGACAGAGTCTGACACTTCCCCGATCTACAGAGAGGGGGAGTCATCAGACTCGATCTGATTCACCTTAGTTCTGAGCACACCTGTCAGTAATTAGTGTAGGATTTAAGGTGTGCTCAGAAGCTCAGTCGGCGAGAGGTGTTGTTCCATTGTGACTTGCTAAGCGTTTTGTTCCGAGAGAGAGAGAGAGTTTGTTGATTTTGATTACCCGTGTATCCAACCTGTGCCTTGTTGTTTGACTCCCCGAATTGCTTAATCCTCTGCTTGTCTACCCCAGTGATTACCGTCCTCTGATCCTGTGCCTGTGCCCTCGACTACGACTAAGCCCGCTCCATTGGTACCTCTGCCTGTCTATGCCTGGCCCGGTTTTGACCACAGCCCGCCCGACCACGATTAAGCTATTCCCTTGTCTGTACTCTAATAAAGCATCGCTATTCTGCGATTGGATCTTACCACTCTGTCCGAGTATTCATTACACAGGGCTGGTGGTTTAATGTGTTCATCACTATGTCTCTACATCACATTAAACCACCAGCGCTGCTGTAGAGACAGTGTGATGAACACATTAAACCACCAGCCCTGCTGTAGAGACAGAGTGATGAACACATTAAACCACCAGCCCTGCTGTAGAGACAGTGTGATGAACACATTAAACCACCAGCCCTGCTGTAGAGACAGAGTGATGAACACATTAAACCACCAGCCCTGCTGTAGAGACAGAGTGATGAACACATTAAACCACCAGCCCTGCTGTAGAGACAGAGTGATGAACACATTAAACCACCAGCCCTGCTGTAGAGACAGTGTGATGAACACATTAAACCACCAGCCCTGCTGTAGAGACAGAGTGATGAACACATTAAACCACCAGCCCTGCTGTAGAGACAGAGTGATGAACACATTAAACCACCAGCCCTGCTGTAGAGACAGAGTGATGAACACATTAAACCACCAGCCCTGCTGTAGAGACAGAGTGATGAACACATTAAACCACCAGCCCTGCTGTAGAGACAGAGTGATGAACACAATAAACCACCAGCCCTGCTGTAGAGACAGTGTGATGAACACATTAAACCACAAGCACTGCTGTAGAGACAGAGTGATGAACACATTAAACCACCAGCCCTGAGGTAGAGACAGAGTGATGAACACATTAAACCAAAAGCCCTGCTGTAGAGACAGTGTGATGAACACATTAAACCACCAGCCCTGCTGTAGAGACAGAGTGATGAACACATTAAACCACCAGCCCTGCTGTAGAGACAGGGTGATGAACACATTAAACCACCAGCCCTGAGGTAGAGACAGAGTGATGAACACATTAAACCACCAGCCCTGCTGTAAAGACAGTGTGATGAACACATTAAACCACCAGCCCTGATGTAGAGACAGTGTGATGAACACATTAAACCACCAGCCCTGATGTAGAGACAGAGTGATGAACACATTAAACCACCAGCCCTGCTGTAGAGACAGAGTGATGAACGCATTAAACCACCAGCCCTGCTGTAGAGACATAGTGATGAACACATTAAACCACCAGCCCTGGTGTAGAGACAGAGTGATGAACACATTAAACCACCAGCCCTGCTGTAGAGACAGAGTGATGAACACATTAAACCACCAGCCCTGCTGTAGAGACAGAGTGATGAACACATTAAACTGTCAGCCCTGATGTAAAGACAGAGTGATGCTCACATTAATCCACTGGCCCTGGCTTTGACAATACCTATATATTCTGATCACAGGTTGACTACGATCCCAAACTGCACCCTGTTCTCTATCAATGCTCTACCTTTGACCAGATCCCACAGGGACTTAAGACTCAGTCAAAAGCTGTTCAAAGTAGTGCACTATATAGTGAACAAGGTCCCATTTGGGACGTAGCCGCTGCCTACGGTGCCAGCGGGGTCCTTAAACATTGTCTGAAATTTGTGTAGATTGACCCATTGTAAAATCCCATATTTGGCAGCCTGGTTTAACCTGGTCAACCTACTGAGGTGCAACAGAACCATGACTCAGGGATCAGAGTGGAACAGTTAGGGAAATACTGGACTCCCTCTGTAAACTCTGCTAAATACTGGACTCCCCCTTCAAACTCTGCTAAATACTGGACTCCCCCTGTAAACTCTGCTAAATACTGGACTCCCCCTTCAAACTCTGCTAAATACTGGACTCTCCCTTCAAACTCTGCTAAATACTGGACTCGACCCTTCAAACTCTGCTAAATACTGGACTCCCCCTTCAAACTCTGCTAAATACTGGACTCCCCCTTCAAACTCTGCTAAATACTGGACTCCCCCTTCAAACTCTGCTAAATACTGGACTCCCCCTTCAAACTCTGCTAAATACTGGACTCGACCCTTCAAACTCTGCTAAATACTGGACTCCCCCTTCAAACTCTGCTAAATACTGGACTCCCCCTTCAAACTCTGCTAAATACTGGACTCGACCCTTCAAACTCTGCTAAATACTGGACTCCCCATTCAAACTCTGCTAAATACTGGACTCCCCCTTCAAACTCTGCTAAATACTGGACTCTCCCTTCAAACTCTGCTAAATACTGGACTCCCCCTTCAAACTCTGCTAAATACTGGACTCCCCCTTCAAACTCTGCTAAATACTGGACTCGACCCTTCAAACTCTGCTAAATACTGGACTCCCCCTTCAAACTCTGCTAAATACTGGACTCCCCCTTCAAACTCTGCTAAATACTGTACTTCCCCTGTAAACCTTTTCTGACATGAATGAATAAGCAGTCATTTATGTATAACTTTGAATCTCTTTATAATGATTCTACTTCCCCAAATAAATATACATCACTTCCACATATCACACTTTCACCCAATTTCACTTCTTCTTAGTTCAACGTTTAAAAATGGAATCAAACTGTTTACTTGTGGTGAGAATTATATTTTTCACGACAAGCTCCAACAGACAGGAATACAAATATTGATCAACAGGGAAATGAATTGATTTAGAACACCGTTTCATTCCATTCAGAATCTCTATCGCATGCCAATCACCAAGACGACAAACGACAACATAGTGTTGCCATGCTGACGAACAGTATTAGACAGACAGACCTTCATGCTGACGAACAGTATTAGACAGACAGACCTCCATGCTGACAGACAGACCTCCATGCTGACAGAACAGTATTAGACAGACAGACCTCCATGCTGACAGAACAGTATTAGACAGACAGACCTCCATGCTGACAGAACAGTATTAGACAGACAGACCTCCATGCTGACAGAACAGTATTAGACAGACAGACCTCCATGCTGACAGAACAGTATTAGACAGACAGACCTCCATGCTGACAGAACAGTATTAGACAGACAGACCTCCATGCTGACAGAACAGTATTAGACAGACAGACCTCCATGCTGACAGAACAGTATTAGACAGACAGACCTCCATGCTGACGAACAGTATTAGACAGACAGACCTCCATGCTGACAGAACACTATTAGACAGACAGACCTCCATGCTGACAGACAGACCTCCATGCTGACAGACAGACCTCCATGCTGACAGACAGACCTCCATGCTGACAGAAAGACCTCCATGCTGACAGACAGACCTCCATGCTGACAGACAGACCTCCATGCTGACAGAAAGACCTCCATGCTGACAGACAGACCTCCATGCTGACAGACAGACCTCCATGCTGACAGAAAGACCTCCATGCTGACAGACAGACCTCCATGCTGACAGACAGACCTCCATGCTGACAGACAGACCTCCATGCTGACAGACAGACCTCCATGCTGACAGAAAGACATGAGGAGAAGAGAGAGAGAAGCAGAAGAACAGCCAGATAGACCACTGTTGAAATTATTTATTACAAATCTAACAGAGTAATAACATTTTGCAAATGTATCACAGAGATATGTATTATAATTATAAGAAAATATAGATTTTATTCTCTAATATTCTAATATATTACATGATCAAGTTTTGTTGGTACTCTTCCATTTCTTATCTAAGACAATGATTAGAACGTTTTTGGTATATATATATATCCACAAACCTGAGGCATTTTTATCTTTAAGATATTTGAATGAAATGTCTTATCTTGGCACTCTACTTCCCATTAAGGTATTTATCACATTTCATCTCACTGTGTTTCATCTATTTGAAGTGATTAAAAAAAACTTTTTATTTTTAAGCAGATAAAAAAATGTCAATCAGAAACGTTATGTTAATTCTAACAGTCTGTTCTTGTGATAATGTCCATATCGTAGCCTATGTATTGGCACATATTTACCCTTAAACATGGAATCCGCAGTAGTGGGAAACAGCGCCGCTGTCCGCCCCAAGGCATTTGTTATTGTTTTTGTTTTGTTGATTAGCAGAGGTGGGGAGCGCTGGGGGAGCGTCAAAATAAATCAAATGTGCAGTACCCATGCTGCTGTTCTGACGTGGGGAAAAGATGCCCGAGGGAAAACAACAGTGTTAGCAGTAACTGCTTTGTTGTTATAATATCGCAAAAGAACATGGCACTTTCACCAAAAGAACATGGCACTTTCACCATTAAGGATTCCAGCTTTAAGGTGATGATAGTCATCTGTTTTATGCTTATCAATATTTACAATCGTGTGCTCAAGTATATTAATTTCAGGCCACCGTTGCATGCAGGCAACAAGATACAGGGACCTAGCGGGGGAGAGCGGGTTGGGGTGGTACCAGTGGAGGGTAGACTGGGGGCGGGTGCCACTACTTTCCTTGTGGGGGATTCAAGCTTCTCGGGGGCCTGTGTCACAACACTATCAGGCTCTGCCGGAGGTGCAACAGAATCACTAGGAGGAGGCTGTGTCACCCAACTATCAGCGACCGCAGCCACAGCGATGCTGGGAGGAGGAGCGGAGGGGACAGAAACAGAAAGCAGCAGAGTGAGAAAACAGAGAAGAAGAACAACAGACAGGTTAGCAGAAGATGAGAAAGAGACAGAACGCAACAGGAAAGAGAGGTGAGTGTTTTGGTGTGTGAGATTCATTTGTCTTGGAAAGCATTCCTGAAAGGTATAGGAGGTATCGGGCCGGGTGGGTGGTGAGTTTCTTGGACTCCTTGGACTCTGGCATTGGATGTGGGTTAAGTGTGGTATCTGGTATTGGACGTGGGTTCAGTGTGGTATCTGGCATTGGATGTGGGTTCAGTGTGGTATCTGGTATTGGATGTGGGTTCAGTGTGGTATCTGGTATTGGATGTGGGTTCAGTGTGGTATCTGGTATTGGACGTGGGTTCAGTGTGGTATATGGTATTGGATGTGGGTTCAGTGTGGTGTCTGGTATTGGATGTGGGTTCAGTGTGGTATCTGGTATTGGACGTGGGTTCAGTTTGGTATCTGGTATTGGATGTGGGTTCAGTGTGGTATCTGGTATTGGATGTGGGTTCAGTGTGGTATCTGGTATTGGACATGGGTTCAGTGTGGTATCTGGTATTGGACGTGGGTTCAGTGTGGTATATGCTATTGGATGTGGGTTCAGTGTGGTATCTGGTGTTGGACGTGGGTTCAGTGTGGTATCTGGTATTGGACGTGGGTTCAGTGTGGTATCTGGTGTTGGACGTGGGTTCAGTGTGGTATCTGGCATTGGATGTGGGTTCAGTGTGGTATATGGTATTGGATGTGGGTTCAGTGTGGTATCTGGTATTGGATGTGGGTTCAGTGGGGTATCTGGTATTGGATGTGGGTTCAGTGTGGTATCTGGTATTGGATGTGGGTTCAGTGTGGTATCTGGTATTGGACGTGGGTTCAGTGTGGTATCTGGTATTGGATGTGGGTTCAGTGTTGTATCTGGTATTGGACGTGGGTTCAGTTTGGTATCTGGTATTGGATGTGGGTTCAGTGTGGTATCTGGTATTGGATGTGGGTTCAGTGTGGTATCTGGCATTGGACGTGGGTTCAGTGTGGTATCTGGTATTGGATGTGGGTTCAGTGTGGTATCTGGTATTGGACGTGGGTTCAGTGTGGTATCTGGTATTGGATGTGGGTTCAGTGTAGTATCTGGTATTGGACGTGGGTTCAGTGTGGTATCTGGTATTGGATGTGGGTTCAGTGTGGTATATGGTATTGGATGTGGGTTCAGTGGGGTATCTGGTATTGGATGTGGGTTCAGTGTGGTATCTGCTATTGGACGTGGGTTCAGTGTGGTATCTGGTATTGGATGTGGGCTCAGTGTGGTATCTGGTAATGGACGTGGGTTCAGTGTGGGATCTGGTATTGGACGTGGGTTCAGTGTGGTATCTGGTATTGGACGTGGGTTCAGTGTGGTATCTGGTATTGGACGTGGGTTCAGTGTGGTATCTGGTATTGGACGTGGGTTCAGTGTGGTATCTGGTATTGGACGTGGGTTCAGTGTGGTATCTGGTATTGGACGTGGGTTCAGTGTGGTATCTGGTATTGGACGTGGGTTCAGTGTGGTATCTGGTATTGGACGTGGGTTCAGTGTGGTATCTGGTATTGGACGTTGGTTCAGTGTGGTATCTGGTATTGGACGTGGGCTCAGTGTGCTATCTGGTATTGGATGTGGCTTCATTGTGGTATCTGGTATTGGATGTGGGTTCAGTGTGGTATCTGGTATTGGACGTGGGTTCAGTGTGGTATCTGGTATTGGACGTGGGTTCAGTGTGGTATCTGGTATTGGACGTGGGTTCAGTGTGGTATCGGGTATTGGATGTGGGTTCAGTGTGGTATCGGGTATTGGATGTGGGTTCAGTGTGGTATCTGGTATTGGATGTGGGTTCAGTGCAGCGAACATAGAACACATAGAACACATAGAATGCGTCTGGCAGGATGTACTGTAGTGTAGCTAGCTCCCTATCTGTAATGGTACAGGTGTGAGATCCTAATATGAACAGTTTATCACAGCATCAAAATAATCCTGCATCAACAGTTAATGTGAATTATTGTCTGGATTATAAATAATGGACATTTCTGTAGGGGTAGATAGATTTTTAAGTGGAAATTACAAACTTTAGAAGCGTTTTTAAACCTTGAATACACTACAAGTTAGCATTTTCCTGCAACAACAGGGTGATCAAATTAAGATCCTACATCTGTATTATTCCAATTACATGGTTGTGAAGTACGTGGGGCCCTCTGAAATATCAAATCAGCATCCTAATCTTGTTATGTGAGTTGATTAAGGACACGTGTGCATCTAGACCCAGATTTTATGCGCCAATAGCGAGAGTACACCGTAGCTCGCTTCCCATGAGCCTCTGGGGAAACTTGGAAAAGGGATTATAGTATGATGACAACCCTCACTTCGCCTGGCAACCAAACACCAAGGCTGACTCTGAAATGACACCTGATTCTCTATATGCTGTAGTGCACTACTTTTGACCAGGGCCCTGGTAGTGAACTATATAAGGACCAGGGCCCTGCTAGTGAACTATATAAGGACCAGGGCCCTAGTAGTGAACTATATAAGGACCAGGGCCCTGGTAGTGAACTATATAAGGACCAGGGCCCTGCTAGTGAACTATATAAGGACCAGGGCCCTAGTAGTGAACTATATAAGGACCAGGGCCCTGGTAGTGAACTATATAAGGACCAGGGCCCTGCTAGTGAACTATATAAGGACCAGGGCCCTGGTAGTGAACTATATTAGGACCAGGGCCCTGGTAGTGAACTATATAAGGACCAGGGCCCTGGTAGTGAACTATGTAAGGACCAGGTAAATAAAGAGGTGTTAGAAGAGGTATATAAAGAGGTATATAAAGAGGTATATAAAGAGGTATATAAACAGGTATATAAAGAGGTAAATAAAGAGTTAAATAAAGAGGTATATAAAGAGGTAAATAAAGAGGTATATAAAGAGGTAAATAAAGAGGTATATAAAGAGGTAAATAAAGAGGTATGTAAATAGGTATATAAAGAGGTATATGAAGAGGTAAATAAAGAGGTAAATAAAGAGGTATATAAAGAGGTAAATAAATAGGTGTTAAAAGAGGTATATAAAGAGGCAAATGAAGAGGTAAATGAAGTGGTGTTAGAAGAGGTATATAAAGAGGTAAATAAAGAGGTATATAAAGAGGTATATAAAGAGGTAAATAAAGAGGTATATAAAGAGGTAAATAAAGAGGTATATAAATAGGTAAATAAAGAGGTAAATAAAGAGGTATATGAAGAGGTAAATAAAGAGGTATATAAAGAGATATATAAAGAGGTAAATAAAGAGGTATGTAAATAGGTATATAAAGAGGTATATGAAGAGGTAAATAAAGAGGCATATAAAGAGGTATGTAAAGAGGTAAATAAAGATGTATATAAAGCAGTAAATAAAGAGGTAAATGAGGAGGTGTTAGAAGAGGTATATAAAGAGGTATATAAAGAGGTAAATAAATAGGTGTTAAAAGAGGTATATAAAGAGGTAAATGAAGAGGTAAATGAAGAGGTGTTAGAAGAGGTATATAAAGAGGTATATAAAGAGGTATATAAAGAGGTAAATAAAGAGGTGTTAGAATAGGTATATAAAGAGGTATATAAAATGTATATAAAGAGGTAAATGTAACTCTGTGTTGTTTTTATTGCACTACTTTGCTTTATCTTGGCCAGGTCGCAGTTGTAAATGAGAACCTGTTCTCAACTGGCTTACCTGGTTAAATAAAGTTGAAAAAAAAAAAAAGTAAATAAAGAGGTATATAAAGAGGTATATATATATGAGGTAAATAAAGAGGTATATAAAGAGGTTTATAAAGATATAAATAAAGAGTTAAATAAAGAGGTATATAAAGAGGTAAATAAAGAGCTATATAAAGAGCTATATAAAGAGGTGTTAAAAGAGGTATATAAAGAGGTATATGAAGAGGTAAATAAAGAGGCATATAAAGAGGTATGTAAAGAGGTATATAAAGACGTGTATAAAGCGGTAAATAAAGAGGTAAGTAAGGAGGTGTTAGAAGAGGTATATAAAGAGGTATATAAAGAGGTATATAAAGAGGTATAAAAAGAGGTAAATAAAGAGGTGTTAGAAGAGGTATATAAAGAGGTATATAAAATGTATATAAAGAGGTAAATAAAGAGGTATATAAAGAGCTATGAAAAGATGTAAATAAATAGGTAAATAAATAGGTAAATAAAGAGGTATATAAAGAGGTAAATAAAGAGGTATATAAAGAGGTATATAAAGATGTAAATAAAGAGGTAAATAAAGAGGTATATAAAGAGGTAAATAAAGATTTAAATAAAGATGTATATAAAGAGGTAAATAAAGAGGTATATAAAGAGCTATATAAAGAGGTAAATAAAGAGGTAAATTAAAGAGGTATATGAAGAGGTAAATAAAGAGTTAAATAAAGAGCTATATAAAGAGGTAAATAAAGAGGTATATAAAGAGCTATATAAAGAGGTAGATAAAGAGGTGTTAGTAGAGGTATATAAAGAGCTATATAAAGAGCTATATAAAGAGGTAAATAAAGATATATAAATAGGTATATAAAGAGGTATATAAAGAGGTATATAAAGAGGTAAATAAAGAGGTATATAAAGAGGAAAATAAAGAGGTAAATAAAGAGGTATATAAAGAGGTAAATAAAAAGGTAAATAAAGAGGTATATAAAGAGGTATATAAAGAGGTATATAAGGTGAATGCACCTATTTGTAAGTCGCTCTGGATAAGAGCTTCTGCTAAATGACGTAAATGTAAATGTAAAATAAAGAGGTAAATAAAGAGGTAAATAACGAGGTAAATAAAGAAGTGTTAGAAGAGGTATATAAAGAGGTATATAAAGAGGTATATAAATAGTTATATAAAGAGGTAAATAACGAGGTAAATAAAGAAGTGTTAGAAGAGGTATATAAAGAGGTATATAAAGAGGTATATAAAGAGGTAAATAAAGAGGTAAATAAAGAGGTATATAAAGAGGTATATAAAGAGTTATATAAAGAGGTAAATAAAGAGTTAAATAAAGAGGTATATATATGAGGTAAATAAATAGGTATATAAAGAGGTTTATAAAGAGGTAAATAAAGAGTTAAATAAAGAGGTATATAAAGAGGTAAATAAAGAGGTATATAAAGAGCTATATAAAGAGGTAAATAAAGAGTTAAATAAAGAGGTATGTATGAGGTAAATAAATAGGTATATAAAGATGTTTATAAAGAGGTAAATAAAGAGTTAAATAAAGAGGTATATAAAGAGGTAAATAAAGAGGTATATAAAGAGGTAAATAACGAGGTAAATAAAGAAGTGTTAGAAGAGGAATATAAAGAGGTATATAAAGAGGTAAATAAAGAGGTAAATAAACAGGTATATAAAGAGGTATATAAAGAGGTAAATAAATAGTTAAATAAAGAGGTATATATATGAGGTAAATAAATAGGTATAATAATAATAATATAATATGCCATTTAGCAGACGCTTTTATGCAAAGCGACTTACAGTCATGCGTGCATACATTTTTTTTTTGTGTATGGGTGGTGCCGGGGATTGAACCCACTACCTTGGCGTTACAAGCGCCGTGCTCTACCAGCTGAGCTACAGAGGACCACCCATATACAAATATAAAGGTATATAAAGAGGTTTATAAAGAGGTAAATAAAGAGTTAAATAAAGAGGTATATAAAGAGGTAAATAATAAAGAGGTAAATAAAGAGGTATATGAAGAGGTTTAAAAATATGTAAATAAAGAGGTATATGAAGAGGTAAATAAAGATACATAAATAGGTATATAAAGAGGTATATAAAGAGGTATATAAAGAGGTATATAAAGAGGTATATAAAGAGGTAAATAAAGAGTTAAATAAAGAGGTATATAAAGAGGTAAATAAAGAGGTATATAAAGAACTATATAAAGAGGTAAATAAAGATATATAAATAGGTATATGAAGAGGTTTATAAAGATGTAAATAAAGAGGTATATGAAGAGGTAAATAAAGAGGTATGTAAAAAGCTATATAAAGAGTTAAATAAAGAGGTATATAAAGAACTATATAAAGAGGTAAATAAAGAGGTAAATTAAAGAGGTGTATGAAGAGGTATTTAAAGAGGTATATAAAGAGGTAAATAAAGATATATAAATAGGTATATGAAGAGGTTTATGAAGATGTAAATAAAGAGGTATATGAAGAGGTAAATAAAGAGGTATATAAAGAGCTATATAAAGAGGTAAATAAAGAGCTATAGAAAGAGGTATATAAAGAGGTATATGAAGAGTTAAATAAAGAGGTAAATAAAGAGGTATATGAAGAGGAAATAAAGAGTTAAATAAAGAGGTATATAAAGAGGTATATAAAGAGCTATATAAAGAGGTAAATAAAGAGTTAAATAAAGAGGTATATAAAGAGGTAAATAAAGAGGTAAATAAAGAGGTATATAAAGAGGTATATAAAGAGGTAAATAAAGAGGTGTTAGATGAGGTATATAAAGAGGTATATAAAGATGTAAATAAAGAGGTAAATAAAGAGGTATATGAAGAGGAAATAAAGAGTTAAATAAAGAGGTATATAAAGAGGTATATAAAGAGCTATATAAAGAGGTAAATAAAGACGTAAATAAAGAGGTATTTAAAGAGGTAAATAAAGAGTTAAATAAAGAGGTATATAAAGAGGTAAATAAAGAGGTGAATAAAGAGGTATATAAAGAGGTTTATAAAGAGGTAAATAAAGAGTTAAATAAAGAGGTATATAAAGAGGTAAATAAAGATGTATATAAAGAGCTATATAAAGAGGTAAATAAAAAGGTAAATAAAGAGGTATATAAAGAGGTAAATAAAGAGTTAAATAAAGAGGTATATAAAGAGGTAAATAAAGAGGTATATAAAGAGCTATATAATGAGGTAAATAAAGATATATAAATAGGTATATGAAGAGGTTTATAAAGATGTAAATAAAGAGGTATTTGAAGAGGTAAATAAAGAGGTATATAAAGAGCTATATAAAGAGGTAAATAAAGAGGTAAATAAAGAGGTGTTAGAAGAGTTATATAAAGAGGTATATAAATATGTAAATAAAGAGGTAAATAAAGAGGTATATAAAGAGGTATATAAAGATGTAAATAAAGAGGTAAATAAAGAGGTATATAAAGAGGTAAAATAAAGAGGTATATAAAGAGCTATATAAAGAGGTAAAAAAAGAGGTAAATTAAAGAGGTATATGAAGAGGTAAATAAAGAGGTATATAAAGAGGTATATAAAGAGGTATATACATAGTTATATAAAGAGGTAAATAAAGATGTATATAAAGAGGTACATAAAGAGTTAAATAAAGAGGTTTATGAAGATGTAAATAAAGAGGTATATAAAGAACTATATAAAGAGGTAAATAAAGATATATAAATAGGTATATGAAGAGGTTTATAAAGATGTAAATAAAGAGGTATATGAAGAGGTAAATAAAGAGGTATGTAAAGAGCTATAAAAAGAGTTAAATAAAGAGGTATATAAAATAACTATATAAAGAGGTAAATAAAGAGGTAAATTAAAGAGGTGTATGAAGAGGTATATAAAGAGGTATATAAAGAGGTAAATAAAGATATATAAATAGGTATATGAAGAGGTTTATAAAGATGTAAATAAAGAGGTATATGAAGAGGTAAATAAAGAGGTATATAAAGAGCTATATAAAGAGGTAAATAAAGAGCTATATAAAGAGGTATATAAAGAGGTATATAAAGAGGTAAATAAAGAGGAAATAAAGAGGTGTTAGATGAGGTATATGAAGATATATATATAGGTATATGAAGAGGTAAATAAAGAGGTATATAAAGAGGTAAATAAAGAGGTAAATAAAGAGGTGTTAGAAGAGTTATATAAAGAGGTATATAAAGATGTAAATAAAGAGGTAAATAAAGAGGTATATAAAGAGGTATATAAAGATGTAAATAAAGAGGTAAATAAAGAGGTATATGAAGAGGAAATAAAGAGTTAAATAAAGAGGTATATAAAGAGGTAAATAAAGAGGTATATAAAGAGGTATTTAAAGAGGTAAATTAAGAGTTAAATAAAGAGGTATATAAAGAGGTAAATAAAGAGGTAAATAAAGAGGTATATAAAGAGGTATATTAAGAGGTAAATAAAGAGTTAAATGAAGAGGTATATATATGAGGTAAATAAAGAGGTATATAAAGAGGTTTATAAATAGGTAAATAAAGAGTTAAATAAAGAGGTATATAAAGAGGTAAATAAAGAGGTATATAAAGAGCTATATAAAGAGGTAAATAAAAAGGTAAATAAAGACGTATATAAAGAGGTAAATAAAGAGTTAAATAAAGAGGTATATAAAGAGGTAAATAAAGAGGTATATAAAGAGCTATATAAAGAGGTAAATAAAGATATATAAATAGGTATATGAAGAGGTTTATAAAGATGTAAATAAAGAGGTATATGAAGAGGTAAATAAAGAGGTATATAAAGAGCTATATAAAGAGGTAAATAAAGAGGTAAATAACGAGGTGTTAGAAGAGTTATATAAAGAGGTATATAAAGATGTAAATAAAGAGGTATATAAAGAGGTATATAAAGATGTAAATAAAGAGGTAAATAAAGAGGTATACGAAGAGGTAAATAAAGAGTTAAATAAAGAGGTATATGAAGAGGTAAAATAAAGAGGTATATAAAGAGCTATATAAAGAGGTAAAAAAAGAGGTAAATTAAAGAGGTATATGAAGAGGTAAATAAAGAGGTATATAAAGAGCTATATAAAGAGTTAGATAAAGTGGTGTTAGTAGAGGTATATAAAGAGCTATATGAAAAGCTATATAAAGAGGTAAATATAGCTATATAAATAGGTAAATAAAGAGGTATATAAAGAGGTATATGAAGAGGTAAATAAAGATATATAAATAGGTATATAAAGAGGTATATAAAGAGGTAAATAAAGAGGTAAATAAAGAGGTATATAAAGAGGTAAATAAAGAGGAAAATAAAGAGGTATATAAAGAGGTATATAAAGAGGTATATAAGGTGAATGCACCTATTTGTAAGACGCTCTGGATAAGAGCGTCTGCTAAATGACGTAAATGTAAATGTAAAATAAAGAGGTAAATAAAGAGGTAAATAACAAGGTAAATAAATAAGTGTTAGAAGAGGTATATAAAGAGGTATATAAAGAGGTAAATAAAGAGGTAAATAAAGAGGTATATAAAGAGGTAGATAAAGAGGTGTAAGTAGAGGTATATAAAGAGATATATAAAGAGGTATATAAAGAGCTATATAAAGAGGTAAATAAAGATATATAAATAGGTATATGAAGAGGTATATAAAGATGTAAATAAAGAGGTAAATTAAGAGGTATATAAAGAGCTATATAAAGAGGTATATGAAGAGGTATATAAAGAGCTATATAAAGAGGTAAATAAAGATGTAAATATAGAGGAATATGAAGAGGTATATAAAGATGTAAATAAAGAGGTATTTGAAGAGGTATATAAAGAGCTATATAAAGAGGTAAATAAAGATACATAAATAGGTATATGAAGAGGTATATAAAGATGTAAATAGAGAGGTAAATTAAGAGGTATATAAAGAGGTATATGAAGAGGTAAATAAAGAGTTAAATAAAGAGGTATATAAAGAGGTAAATAAAGAGGTATATAAAGAGCTATATAAAGAGGTAAAAAAAGAGGTAAATTAAAGAGGTATATGAAGAGGTAAATAAAGAGGTATATAAAGAGCTATATAAAGAGGTAGATAAAGAGGTGTTAGTAGAGGTATATAAATAGTTATATAAAGAGCTATATAAAGAGGTAAATAAATATATATAAATAGGTATATAAAGAGGTATATAAAGAGGTAAATAAAGAGGTATATAAAGAGGAAAATAAAGAGGTATATAAAGAGGTATATAAAGAGCTATTTAAGGTGAATGCACCTATTTGTAAGACGCTCTGGATAAGAGCGTCTGCTAAATGACGTAAATGTAAAGGTAAAATAAAGAGGTAAATAAAGAGGTAAATAAAGAGGTATATAAAGAGGTAAATAAAGTGTTAAATAAAGAGGTATATAAAGATGTAAATAAAGAGGTAAATTAAAGAGGTATATGAAGAGTTAAATAAAGAGGTAAATTAAAGAGGTATATGAAGAGGTATATGAAGAGGTAAATAAAGAGGTAAATTAAAGAGGTATATGAAGAGGTTAATAAAGAGGTATATAAAGAGCTATATAAAGAGGTAAATAAAGAGCTATATAAAGAGGTAAATAAAGAGGTAAATTAAAGAGGTTTATGAAGAGGTAAATAAAGAGGTATATAAAGAGCTATATAAAGAGGTATATAAAGAGGTATATAAAGAGGTAAATAAAGATATATAAATAGGTATATGAAGAGGTAAATAAAGATGTAAATAAAGAGGTAAATTAAGAGGTATATAAAGAGCTATATAAAGAGGTATATAAAGAGCTATATAAAGAGGTAAATAAAGAGGTAAATTAAAGAGGAATATGAAGAGGTAAATAAAGAGGTATATAAAGAGCTATATAAAGACGTAACTAAAGAGGTAAATTAAGAGGTATATAAAGAGGTATATGAAGAGGTAAATAAAGATTTAAATAAAGAGGTATATAAAGAGGTAAATAAAGAGGTATATAAAGAGCTATATAAAGAGGTAAACAAATAGGTAAATTAAAGAGGTATATGAAGAGGTAAATAAAGAGGTATATAAAGAGCTATATAAAGAGGTAGATAAAGAGGTGTTAGTAGAGGTATATAAAGAGGTATATAAAGAGCTATATAAAGAGGTAAATAAAGATATATAAATAGGTATATAAAGAGGTATATTAAGAGGTAAATAAAGAGGTATATAAAGAGGAAAATAAAGAGGTATATAAAGAGGTATATAAAGAGGTATATAAGGTGAATGCACCTATTTGTAAGACGCTCTGGATAAGAGCGTCTGCTAAATGACGTAGATGTAAATGTAAAATAAAGAGGTAAATAAAGAGGTAAATAACGAGGTAAATAAAGAAGTGTTAGAAGAGGTATATAAATAGGTATATAAAGAGGTATATAAAGAGGTAAATAAAGAGGTAAATAAAGAGGTATATAAAGAGGTAGATAAAGAGGTGTTAGTAGAGGTATATAAAGAGGTATATAAAGAGGTATATAAGGTGAATGCACCTATTTCTAAGTCATTTTGCTAAATGACGTAAATGTAAATGTAAAATAAAGAGGCATATAAAGAGGTATGTAAAGAGGTATATAAAGAGGTATATAAAGAGGTAAATAAAGAGGTTATGAAGAGGTAAATAAAGAGGTGTTAGAAGAGGTATTTAAAGAAGTATATAAAGATGTATATAAAGAGGTATATAAATAGATATATAAAGAGGTAAATAAAAAAGGTTTTTGAAGAGGTAAATAAATAGGTGTTAGAAATGGTATATAAAGAGGTGTATAAAGAGGTATATAAAGAGGGATATAAAGAGATAAATAAAGAGGTGTTAGAAGAGGTATATAAAGACGTTTATAAAGAGGTATATAAATAGGTAAATAAAGAGGTGTTAGAAGAGGTATATAAAGAGGCATATAAAGATGTATATAAAGATGTAAATAAAGAGGTGTTAGAAGAGGTATATAAAGAGGTATATAAAGAGGTAAATAAAGAGGTATATAAAGAGGTAAATAAAGAAGTGTTAGAATAGGTATATAAAGAGGTATATAAAGAGGTATATAAATAGTTATATAAAGAGGTAAATAAAGAGGTATATAAAGAGGTAAATAAAGAGTTAAATAAAGAGGTATATAAAGATGTAAATTAAGAGGTAAATTAAAGAGGTATATGAAGAGGTAAATAAAGAGGTATATAAAGAGCTATATAAAGAGGTAAATAAAGAGCTATATAAAGAAGTAAATAAAGAGGTAAATTAAAGAGGTATATGAAGAGGTAAATAAAGAGGTATATAAAGAGCTATATAAAGAGGTAAATAAAGAGGTATATAAATAGGTATATGAAGAGGTTTATAAAGATGTAAATAAAGAGGTAAATTAAGAGGTATGCAAAGAGCTATATGAAGAGGTATATAAAGAGGTATATAAAGAGGTAAATAAAGATATATAAATAGGTATATGAAGAGTTTTATAAAGATGTAAATAAAGAGGTAAATTAAGAGGTATATAAAGAGCTATATAAAGAACTATATAAAGAGCTATATAAAGAGGTAAAAAAGAGGTAAATTAAAGAGGTACATAAAGAGCTATATAAAGATGTAAATAAAGATGTAAATAAATAGGTATATAAAGAGGTAGATAAAGAGGTGTTAGTAGAGGTATATAAAGAGATATATAAAGAGGTATATAAAGAGCTATATAAAGAGGTAAATAAAGATATATAAATAGGTATATGAAGAAGTATATAAAGATGTAAATAAAGAGGCAAATTAAGAGGTATACATTTACATTTTAGTCATTTAGCAGACGCTCTTATCCAGAGTGACTTACAGTTAGTGAATACATATATATATATTTTTTTATACTGGCCCCCCGTGGGAATCGAACCCACAACCCTGGCGTTGCAAACGCCATGCTCTATAAACTGAGCTTCATCCCTGCCGGCCATTCCCTCCCCTACCCTGGACGACGCTGGGCCAATTGTGCGCCGCCCATGAGTCTCCCGGTCGCGGCCGGCTGCGACAGAGTTTGGATACGAACCAAGATCTCTAGTGGCACAGTCAGCACTGCGATGCAGTGCCTTAGACCACTGCGCCACTCAGGAGACCAAAGAATAGGTATATAAAGAGCTATATAAAGAGGTATATGAAGAGGTATATAAAGAGGTATATAAAGAGCTATATAAAGAGGTAAATAAAGAGCTATATAAAGAGGTAAATAAAGAGGTAAATTAAAGAGGTTTATGAAGAGGTAAATAAAGAGGTATATAAAGAGCTATATAAAGAGGTATATAAAGAGGTATATAAAGAGGTAAATAAAGATATATAAATAGGTATATGAAGAGGTAAATGAAGATGTAAATAAAGAGGTAAATTAAGAGGTATATAAAGAGCTATATAAAGAGGTATATAAAGAGCTATATAAAGAGGTAAATAAAGAGGTAATTAAAGAGGAATATGAAGAGGTAAATAAAGAGGTATATAAAGAGCTATATAAAGACGTAACTAAAGAGGTAAATTAAGAGGTATATAAAGAGGTATATGAAGAGGTAAATAAAGAGTTAAATAAAGAGGTATATAAAGAGGTAAATAAAGAGGTATATAAAGAGCTATATAAAGAGGTAAACAAATAGGTAAATTAAAGAGGTATATGAAGAGGTAAATAAAGAGGTATATAAAGAGCTATATAAAGAGGTAGATAAAGAGGTGTTAGTAGAGGTATATAAAGAGGTATATAAGAGCTATATAAAGAGGTAAATAAAGATATATAAATAGGTATATAAAGAGGTATATTAGGAGGTAAATAAAGAGGTATATAAAGAGGAAAATAAAGAGGTATATAAAGAGGTATATAAAGAGGTATATAAGGTGAATGCACCTATTTGTAAGACGCTCTGGATAAGAGCGTCTGCTAAATGACGTAAATGTAAATGTAAAATAAAGAGGTAAATAAAGAGGTAAATAACGAGGTAAATAAAGAAGTGTTAGAAGAGGTATGTAAATAGGTATATAAAGAGGTATATAAAGAGGTAAATAAAGAGGTAAATAAAGAGGTAGATAAAGAGGTAGATAAAGAGGTGTTAGTAGAGGTATATAAAGAGGTATATAAAGAGGTATATAAGGTGAATGCACCTATTTCTAAGTCATTTTGCTAAATGACGTAAATGTAAATGTAAAATAAAGAGGCATATAAAGAGGTATGTAAAGAGGTATATAAAGAGGTATATAAAGAGGTAAATAAAGAGGTTATGAAGAGGTAAATAAAGAGGTGTTAGAAGAGGTATATAAAGAAGTATATAAAGATGTATATAAAGAGGTAAATAAAGAGGTGTTAGAAGAGGTATATAAAGAGGTATATAAAGAGGTATATAAAGAGGTGTTAGTAGAGGTATATAAAGAGCTATATAAAGAGGTAAATAAAGAGCTATATAAAGAGGCAAATTAAGAGGTATACATTTACATTTACATTTTAGTCATTTAGCAGACGCTCTTATCCAGAGTGACTTACAGTTAGTGAATACATATATATATATTTTTTTATACTGGCCCCCCGTGGGAATCGAACCCACAAACCTGGCGTTGCAAACGCCATGCTCTATAAACTGAGCTTCATCCCTGCCGGCCATTCCCTCCCCTACCCTGGACGACGCTCGGCCAATTGTGCGCCGCCCATGAGTCTCCCGGTCGCGGCCGGCTGCGACAGAGTTTGGATACGAACCAAGATCTCTAGTGGCTCGTCAGCACTGCGATACAGTGCCTTAGACCACTGCGCCACTCAGGAGACCAAAGAATAGGTATATAAAGAGCTATATAAAGAGGTATATGAAGAGGTATATAAAGAGGTATATAAAGAGCTATATAAAGAGGTAAATAAAGAGCTATATAAAGAGGTAAATAAAGAGGTAAATTAAAGAGGTTTATGAAGAGGTATATAAAGAGGTATATAAAGAGCTATATAAAGAGGTATATAAAGAGGTATATAAAGAGGTAAATAAAGAGGTATATAAAGAGGTAAATAAAGATATATAAATAGGTATATGAAGAGGTAAATAAAGATGTAAATAAAGTGGTAAATTAAGAGGTATATAAAGAGCTATATAAAGAGGTATATAAAGAGCTATATAAAGAGGTAAATAAAGAGGTAAATTAAAGAGGAATATGAAGAGGTAAATAAAGAGGTATATAAAGAGCTATATAAAGACGTAACTAAAGAGGTAAATTAAGAGGTATATGAAGAGGTAAATAAAGAGTTAAATAAAGAGGTATATAAAGAGGTAAATAAAGAGGTATTTAAAGAGCTATATAAAGAGGTAAACAAATAGGTAAATTAAAGAGGTATATGAAGAGGTAAATAAAGAGGTATATAAAGAGCTATATAAAGAGGTAGATAAAGAGGTGTTAGTAGAGGTATATAAAGAGGTATATAAAGAGCTATATAAAGAGGTAAATAAAGATATATAAATAGGTATATAAAGAGGTATATAAGGTGAATGCACCTATTTGTAAGACGCTCTGGATAAGAGCGTCTGCTAAATGACGTAGATGTAAATGTAAAATAAAGAGGTAAATAAAGAGGTAAATAACGAGGTAAATAAAGAAGTGTTAGAAGAGGTATATAAATAGGTATATAAAGAGGTATATAAAGAGGTAAATAAAGAGGTAAATAAAGAGGTATATAAAGAGGTAGATAAAGAGGTGTTAGTAGAGGTATATAAAGAGGTATATAAAGAGGTATATAAGGTGAATGCACCTATTTCTAAGTCATTTTGCTAAATGACGTAAATGTAAATGTAAAATAAAGAGGCATATAAAGAGGTATGTAAAGAGGTATATAAAGAGGTATATAAAGAGGTAAATAAAGAGGTTATGAAGAGGTAAATAAAGAGGTGTTAGAAGAGGTATATAAAGAAGTATATAAAGATGTATATAAAGAGGTAAATAAAGAGGTGTTAGAAGAGGTATATAAAGAGGTATATAAAGAGGTATATAAAGAGGTAAATAAAGAGGTAAATTAAGAGGTATATAAAGAGCTATATAAAGAGGTATATAAAGAGGTATATAAATAGATATATAAAGAGGTAAATAAAAGAGGTTTTTGAAGAGGTAAATAAAGAGGTATATAAAGAGGTTTTAGAAGAGGTATATAAAGAGGTAAATAAAGAGTTAAATAAAGAGGAATATAAAGAGGTAAATAAAAAGCTATATAAAGAGGTAAATAAAGAGGTAAATTAAAGAGGCATATAAAGAGGTATGTAAAGATGTATATAAAGACGTATATAAAGTATTAAATAAAGAGGTAAATGAGGAGCTGTTAGAAGAGGTATATAAAGAGGTAAATAAATAGGTATATAAAGAGGTAAATTAATAGGTGTTAAAAGAGGTATATAAAGAGGTAAATGAAGAGGTATATGAAGAGGTAAATGAGGAGGTGTTAGAAGAGGTATATAAAGAGGTATATAAAGAGGTAAATAAAGAGGTATATAAAGAGGTAAATAAATAGGTGTTAGAAATGGTATATAAAGAGGTATATAAAGAGGTATATAAAGAGGGATATAAAGAGATAAATAAAGAGGTGTTAGAAGAGGTATATAAAGGCGTTTATAAAGAGGTAAATAAATAGGTGTTAGAAATGGTATATAAAGAGGTATATAAAGAGGTATATAAAGAGGGATATAAAGAGATAAATAAAGAGGTGTTAGAAGAGGTTTATAAAGACGTTTATAAAGAGGTATATAAATAGGTAAATAAAGAGGTGTGAGAAGAGGTATATAAAGATGTATATAAAGATGTAAATAAAGAGATGTTAGAAGAGGTATATAAAGAGGTATATAAAGAGGTAAATAAAGAGGTATATAAAGAGGTAAATAAAGAAGTATTAGAATAGGTATATAAAGAGGTATATAAATAGTTATATAAAGAGGTAAATAAAGAGGTATATAAAGAGGTAAATAAAGAGTTAAATAAAGAGGTATATAAAGATGTAAATAAAGAGGTAAATTAAAGAGGTATATGAAGAGGTAAATAAAGAGGTATATAAAGAGCTATATAAAGAGGTAAATAAAGAGCTATATAAAGAGGTAAATAAAGAGGTAAATTAAAGAGGTATATGAAGAGGTAAATAAAGAGGTATATAAAGAGCTATATAAAGAGGTAAATAAAGAGGTAAATTAAAGAGGCATATAAAGAGGTATGTAAAGATGTATATAAAGACGTATAGAAAGTATTAAATAAAGAGGTAAATGAGGAGCTGTTAGAAGAGGTATATAAAGAGGTAAATAAATAGGTATATAAAGAGGTAAATTAATAGGTGTTAAAAGAGGTATATAAAGAGGTAAATGAAGAGGTATATGAAGAGGTAAATGAGGAGGTGTTAGAAGAGGTATATAAAGAGGTATATAAAGAGGTAAATAAAGACGTATATAAAGAGGTAAATAAATAGGTGTTAGAAATGGTATATAAAGAGGTATATAAAGAGGTATATAAAGAGGGATATAAAGAGATAAATAAAGAGGTGTTAGAAGAGGTTTATAAAGACGTTTATAAAGAGGTATATAAATAGGTAAATAAAGAGGTGTGAGAAGAGGTATATAAAGAGGTATATAAAGATGTATATAAAGATGTAAATAAAGAGGTGTTAGAAGAGGTATATAAAGAGGTATATAAAGAGGTAAATAAAGAGGTATATAAAGAGGTAAATAAAGAAGTATTAGAATAGGTATATAAAGAGGTATATAAATAGTTATATAAAGAGGTAAATAAAGAGGTATATAAAGAGGTAAATAAAGAGTTAAATAAAGAGGTATATAAAGATGTAAATAAAGAGGTAAATTAAAGAGGTATATGAAGAGGTAAATAAAGAGGTATATAAAGAGCTATATAAAGAGGTAAATAAAGAGCTATATAAAGAGGTAAATAAAGAGGTAAATTAAAGAGGTATATGAAGAGGTAAATAAAGAGGTATATAAAGAGCTATATAAAGAGGTAAATAAAGATGTATATAAATAGGTATATGAAGAGGTTTATAAAGATGTAAATAAAGAGGTAAATTAAGAGGTATGCAAAGAGCTATATGAAGAGGTATTTAAAGAGGTATATAAAGAGGTATATAAAGAGGTAAATAAAGAGGTATATAAAGAGCTATATAAAGAGGTAAAAAAAGAGGTAAATTAAAGAGGTACATAAAGAGCTATATAAAGATGTAAATAAAGATGTAAATAAATAGGTATATAAAGAGGTAGATAAAGAGGTGTTAGTAGAGGTATATAAAGAGATATATAAAGAGGTATATAAAGAGCTATGTAAAGAGGTAAATAAAGATATATAAATAGGTATATGAAGAAGTATATAAAGATGTAAATAAAGAGGCAAATTAAGAGGTATACATTTACATTTACATTTTAGTCATTTAGCAGACGCTCTTATCCAGAGTGACTTACAGTTAGTGAATACATATATGTATATTTTTTTATACTGGCCCCCCGTGGGAATCGAACCCACAACCCTGGCGTTGCAAACGCCATGCTCTATAAACTGAGCTTCATCCCTGCCGGCCATTCCCTCCCCTACACTGGACGACGCTGGGCCAATTGTGCGCCGCCCATGAGTCTCCCGGTCACGGCCGGCTGCGACAGAGTTTGGATACGAACCAAGATCTCTAGTGGCACAGTCAGCACTGCGATGCAGTGCCTTAGACCACTGCGCCACTCAGGAGACCAAAGAATAGGTATATAAAGAGCTATATAAAGAGGTATATGAAGAGGTATATAAAGAGGTATATAAAGAGCTATATAAAGAGGTAAATAAAGAGCTATATAAAGAGGTAAATAAAGAGGTAAATTAAAGAGGTTTATGAAGAGGTAAATAAAGAGGTATATAAAGAGCTATATAAAGAGGTATATAAAGAGGTAAATAAAGAGGTAAATTAAAGAGGAATATGAAGAGGTAAATAAAGAGGTATATAAAGAGCTATATAAAGAGGTAGATAAAGAGGTGTTAATAGAGGTATATGAAGAGGTATATAAAGAGCTATATAAAGAGGTAAATAAAGATATATAAATAGGTATATAAAGAGGTATATAAAGAGGTAAATAAAGAGGTATATAAAGAGGTATATAAAGAGGTATATAAGGTGAATGCACCTATTTGTAAGTCATTTTGATAAATGACGTAAATGTAAATGTAAAATAAAGAGGTATGTAAAGAGGTATGTAAAGAGGTATATAAAGACGTATATAAAGTAGTAAATAAAGAGGTAAATGAGGAGGTGTTAGAAGAGGTATATAAAGAGGTATATAAAGAGGTAAATAAAGAGGTATATACAGAGGTAAATAAATAGGTGTTAAAAGAGGTATATAAAGAGGTAAATGAAGAGGTATATGAAGAGGTAAATGAGGAGGTGTTAGAAGAGGTATATAAAGAGGTATATAAAGAGGTAAATAAAGAGGTATATAAAGAGGTAAATAAATAGGTTTTAAAATAGGTTTATAAAGAGGTAAATAAAGAGGTATATGAAGAGGTAAATAAAGAGGTGTTAGAAGAGGTATATAAAGAGGTATATAAAGATGTATATAAAGAGGTAAATAAAGAGGAGTTAGAAGAGGTATATAAAGAGGTAAATAAAATAGGTTTTTGAAGAGGTAAATAAAGAGGTACAGTGGGGCAAAAATGTATTTAGTCAGCCACCAATTGTGCAAGTTCTCCCACTTAAAAGGATGAGAGAGGCCTGTAATTTTCACCATAGGTACATGTCAACTATGACAGACAAAATGAGAAAAAAAAATCCAGAAAATCACATTATAGGATTTTTTATGAATTTATTTGCAAATTATGGTGGAAAATAAGTATTTGGTCAATAACAAAAGTTTCTCAATACTTTGTTATATACCCCTTGTTGGCAATGACACAGGTCAAACGTTTTCTATAAGTCTTCACAAGGTTTTCACACACTGTTGATGGTATTTTGGCCCATTCCTCCATGCAGATCTCCTCTAGAGCAGTGATGTTTTGGGGCTGTCGCTGGGCAACACGGACTTTCAACTCCCTCCAAAGATTTTCTATGGGGTTGAGATCTGGAGACTGGCTAGGCCACTCCAGGACCTTGAAATGCTTCTTACGAAGCCACTCCTTCGTTGCCCGGGGGGTGTGTTTGGGATCATTGTCATGCTAAAAGACCCAGCCACGTTTAATCTTCAATGCCCTTGCTGATGGAAGGAGGTTTTCACTCAAAATCTCACGATACATGGCCCCATTCATTCTTTCCTTTACACGGATCAGTCGTCCTGGTCCCTTTGCAGAAAAACAGCCCCAAAGCATGAAGTTTCCACCCCCATGCTTCACAGTAGGTATGGTGTTCTTTGGATGCAACTCAGCATTCTTTGTCCTCCAAACACGATGAGTTGAGTTTTTACCAAAAAGTTATATTTTGGTTTCATCTGACCATATGACATTCTCCCAATCCTCTTCTGGATCATCCAAATGCACTCTAGCAAACTTCAGACGGGCCTGGACATGTACTGGCTTAAGCAGGGGGACACGTCTGGCAATGCAGGATTTGAGTCCCTGGCGGAGTAGTGTGTTACTGATGTTAGGCTTTGTTACTTTGGTCCCAGCTCTCTGCAGGTCATTCACTAGGTCCCCCCGTGTGGTTCTGGGATTTTTGCTCACCGTTCTTGTGATCATTTTGACCCCACGGGGTGAGATCTTGCGTGGAGCCCCAGATCGAGGGAGATTATCAGTGGTCTTGTATGTCTTCCATTTCCTAATAATTGCTCCCACAGTTGATTTCTTCAAACCAAGCTGCTTACCTATTGCAGATTCAGTCTTCCCAGCCTGGTGCAGGTCTACAATTTTGTTTCTGGTGTCCTTTGACAGCTCTTTGGTCTTGACCATAGTGGAGTTTGGAGTGTGACTGTTTGAGGTTGTGGACAGGTGTCTTTTATACTGATAACAAGTTCAAACAGGTGCCATTAATACAGGTAACGAGTGGAGGACAGAGGAGCCTCTTAAAGAAGAAGTTACAGGTCTGTGAGAGCCAGAAATCTTGCTTGTTTGTAGGTGACCAAATACTTATTTTCCACCATAATTTGCAAATAAATTCATTACAAATCCTACAATGTGATTTTCTGGATTTTCTTTTCTCAATTTGTCTCTCATAGTTGACGTGTACCTATGATGAAAATGACAGGCCTCTCTCATCTTTTTAAGTGGGAGAACTTGCACAATTGGTGGCTGACTAAATACTTTTTTCCCCACTGTATATAAAGAGCTATAAAAAGATGTAAATAATTAGGTAAATAAAGAGGTATATAAAGAGGTAAATAAAGAGGTAAATAAAGAGGTGTTAGAAGAGGTATATAAAGAGGTATATAAATAGTTATATAAAGAGGTAAATAAAGAGGTATATAAAGAGGTAAAAAAAGAGGTAAAAAAAGAGGTAAATAAAGAGGTGTTAGAAGAGGTATATAAAGAGGTATATAAATAGTTATATAAAGAGGTAAAAAATAGGTAAATAAAAGAGGTTTTTGAAGAGGTAAATAAAGAGGTATATAAAGAGCTATAAAAAGATGTAAATAAATAGGTAAATAAAGAGGTATATAAAGAGGTAAATAAAGAGGTATATAAAGAGGTAAAAAAATTGGTAAATAAAGAGGTGTTAGAAGAGGTATATAAAGAGGTAAATAAAGAGTTAAATAAAGAGGTATATAAAGAGGTAAATAAAGAGCTATATAAAGAGGTAAATAAAGAGGTAAATTAAGAGGCATATAAAGAGGTATGTAAAGAGGTATATAAAGACGTATATAAAGTAGTAAATAAAGAGGTAAATAAGGAGGTTTACATTTACATTTTACATTTACGTCATTTAGCAGACTCTCTAGTCCAGAGCGACTCACAAATTGATGCATTCACCCTATAGCCAGTGGGATAACCACTTTACTTTTTTTTGGGGGGGGGGGGGGGGGGATTACTTTATCCTATCCCAGGTATTCCTTAAAGAGGTGGGGTTTCAAATGTCTCCGGAAGGTGGTGAGCGACTCCGCTGTGTGTGTGGGTGGGGGGGTAGAAGGATTGCTTTATCCTATCCCAGGTATTCCTTAAAGAGGTGGGGTTTCAAATGTCTCCGGAAGGTGGTGAGTGACTCCGAGGTGTTAGAAGATGTATATAAAGAGGTATATAAAGAGGTAAATAAAGAGGTATATAAAGAGGTAAATAAATAGGTGTTAAAAGAGGTATATAAAGAGGTAAACGAACAGGTATATGAAGAGGTAAATGAGGAGGTGTTAGAAGAGGTATATAAAGAGGTATATAAAGAGGTAAATAAAGAGGTATATAAAGAGGTAAATAAATAGGTGTTAAAATAGGTATATAAAGAGGTAAATAAAGAGGTATATGAAGAGGTAAATAAAGAGGTGTTAGAAGAGGTATATAAAGAGGTATATAAAGATGTATATAAAGAGGTAAATAAAGAGGTGTTAGAAGAGGTAAATAAAGAGGTATATAAAGAGGGATATAAAGAGATAAATAAAGAGGTGTTAGAAGAGGTATATAAAGACGTATATAAAGAGGTAAATAAATAGGTAAATAAAGAGGTATATAAAGAGGTGTTAGAAGAGGTATATAAAGAGGTAAATAAAGAGGTGTTAGAAGAGGTGTATAAAGAGGTATATAAAGAGGTAAATAAAGAGGTATATAAAGAGGTATATGAAGAGGTAAATAAAGAGGTAAATAAATAGGTATATAAAGAGGTAGATAAAGAGGTGTTAGTAGAGATATATAAAGAGGTATATAAAGAGCTATATAAAGAGGTAAATAAAGATATATAAATAGGTATATAAAGAGGTATATAAAGAGGTATATAAAGAGGTAAATAAAGAGGTATATAAAGAGGAAAATAAAGAGGTAAATAAAGAGGTATATAAAGAGGTGGTCCTCTGTAGATCAGCTGGTAGAGCACGGCGCTTGTAACGCCAAGGTAGTGGGTTCGATCCCCGGGACCACCCATACACAAAAATGTATGCACGCACGACTGTAAGTCGCTTTGGATAAAAGCGTCTGCTAAATGGCATATTATTATTATATTATTATTAGGTAAATAAAGAGGTAAATAAAGAGGTATATAAAGAGGTATATAAAGAGGTATATAAGGTGAATGCACCTATTTGTAAGTCGCTCTGGATAAGAGCGTCTGCTAAATGATGTAAATGTAAATGTAAAATAAAGAGGTAAATAAAGAGGTAAATAAAGAGGTATATAAAGAGGTATATAAAGAGCTATATAAAGAGGTAAATAAAGATATATAAATAGGTAAATAAAGAGGTATATAAAGAGCTATATAAAGAGGTATATAAAGAGCTATATAAAGAGGTAAATAAAGATATATAAATAGGTATATGAAGATGTATATAAAGATGTAAATAAAGAGGTATATGAAGAGCTATATAAAGAGGTAAATTAAGAGCTATATAAAGAGGTAAATAAAGAGGTATATAAAGAGCTATATAAAGAGGTAGATAAAGAGGTGTTAGTAGAGGTATATAAAGAGGTATATAAAGAGGTATATAAAGAGGTAAATAAAGATATATAAATAGGTATATAAAGAGGTATATAAAGAGGTAAATAAAGAGGTATATAAAGAGGAAAATAAAGAGGTATATAAAGAGGTATATAAAGAGGTATATAAGGTGAATGCACCTATTTGTAAGACGCTCTGGATAAGAGCGTCTGCTAAATGACGTAAATGTAAATGTAAAATAAAGAGGTAAATAAAGAGGTACATAAAGAAGTGTTAGAAGAGGTATATAAAGAGGTATATAAAGAGGTATATAAAGAGGTAAATAAAGAGGTAAATAAAGAGGTATATTAAGAGGTATATAAAGAGCTATATAAAGAGGTAAATAAAGATATATAAATAGGTAAATAAAGAGGTATATAAAGAGCTATATAAAGAGGTATATGAAGAGGTATATAAATAGTTATATAAAGAGGTAAATAAAGAGGTATATAAAGAGGTAAATAAAGAGGTAAATAAAGAGGTGTTAGAAGAGGTATATAAAGAGGTAAATAAAGAGTTAAATAAAGAGGTATATAAAGAGGTAAATAAAGAGCTATATAAAGAGGTAAATAAAGAGGTAAATTAAAGAGGCATATAAAGAGGTATATAAAGAGGTATATAAGGTGAATGCACCTATTTGTAAGACGCTCTGGATAAGAGCGTCTGCTAAATGACGTAAATGTAAATGTAAAATAAAGAGGTAAATAAAGAGGTACATAAAGAAGTGTTAGAAGAGGTATATAAAGAGGTATATAAAGAGGTATATAAAGAGGTAAATAAAGAGGTAAATAAAGAGGTATATTAAGAGGTATATAAAGAGCTATATAAAGAGGTAAATAAAGATATATAAATAGGTAAATAAAGAGGTATATAAAGAGCTATATAAAGAGGTATATGAAGAGGTATATAAATAGTTATATAAAGAGGTAAATAAAGAGGTATATAAAGAGGTAAATAAAGAGGTAAATAAAGAGGTGTTAGAAGAGGTATATAAAGAGGTAAATAAAGAGTTAAATAAAGAGGTATATAAAGAGGTGTTAGAAGAGGTATATAAAGAGGTAAATAAAGAGGTGTTAGAAGAGGTGTATAAAGAGGTATATAAAGAGGTAAATAAAGAGGTATATAAAGAGGTATATGAAGAGGTAAATAAAGAGGTAAATAAATAGGTATATAAAGAGGTAGATAAAGAGGTGTTAGTAGAGATATATAAAGAGGTATATAAAGAGCTATATAAAGAGGTAAATAAAGATATATAAATAGGTATATAAAGAGGTATATAAAGAGGTATATAAAGAGGTAAATAAAGAGGTATATAAAGAGGAAAATAAAGAGGTAAATAAAGAGGTATATAAAGAGGTGGTCCTCTGTAGATCAGCTGGTAGAGCACGGCGCTTGTAACGCCAAGGTAGTGGGTTCGATCCCCGGGACCACCCATACACAAAAATGTATGCACGCACGACTGTAAGTCGCTTTGGATAAAAGCGTCTGCTAAATGGCATATTATTATTATATTATTATTAGGTAAATAAAGAGGTAAATAAAGAGGTATATAAAGAGGTATATAAAGAGGTATATAAGGTGAATGCACCTATTTGTAAGTCGCTCTGGATAAGAGCGTCTGCTAAATGATGTAAATGTAAATGTAAAATAAAGAGGTAAATAAAGAGGTAAATAAAGAGGTATATAAAGAGGTATATAAAGAGCTATATAAAGAGGTAAATAAAGATATATAAATAGGTAAATAAAGAGGTATATAAAGAGCTATATAAAGAGGTATATAAAGAGCTATATAAAGAGGTAAATAAAGATATATAAATAGGTATATGAAGATGTATATAAAGATGTAAATAAAGAGGTATATGAAGAGCTGTATAAAGAGGTAAATTAAGAGCTATATAAAGAGGTAAATAAAGAGGTATATAAAGAGCTATATAAAGAGGTAGATAAAGAGGTGTTAGTAGAGGTATATAAAGAGGTATATAAAGAGGTATATAAAGAGGTAAATAAAGATATATAAATAGGTATATAAAGAGGTATATAAAGAGGTAAATAAAGAGGTATATAAAGAGGAAAATAAAGAGGTATATAAAGAGGTATATAAAGAGGTATATAAGGTGAATGCACCTATTTGTAAGACGCTCTGGATAAGAGCGTCTGCTAAATGACGTAAATGTAAATGTAAAATAAAGAGGTAAATAAAGAGGTACATAAAGAAGTGTTAGAAGAGGTATATAAAGAGGTATATAAAGAGGTATATAAAGAGGTAAATAAAGAGGTAAATAAAGAGGTATATTAAGAGGTATATAAAGAGCTATATAAAGAGGTAAATAAAGATATATAAATAGGTAAATAAAGAGGTATATAAAGAGCTATATAAAGAGGTATATGAAGAGGTATATAAATAGTTATATAAAGAGGTAAATAAAGAGGTATATAAAGAGGTAAATAAAGAGGTAAATAAAGAGGTGTTAGAAGAGGTATATAAAGAGGTAAATAAAGAGTTAAATAAAGAGGTATATAAAGAGGTAAATAAAGAGCTATATAAAGAGGTAAATAAAGAGGTAAATTAAAGAGGCATATAAAGAGGTATGTAAAGAGGTATATAAAGACGTATATAAAGTAGTAAATAAAGAGGTAAATGAGGAGGTGTTAGAAGAGGTATATAAAGAGGTATATAAAGAGGTAAATAAAGAGGTATATAAAGAGGTATATAAAGAGGTAAATAAAGAGGTATATAAAGAGGTAAATAAATAGGTGTTAAAAGAGGTATATAAAGAGGTAAATAAAGAGGTATATGAAGAGGTAAATAAAGAGGTGTTAGAAGAGGTATATAAAGAGGTATATTAAGATGTATATAAAGAGGTGTTAGAAGAGGTATATAAAGAGGTATATAAAGATGTAAATAAAGAGGTATATAAAGAGGTGTTAGAAGAGCTATATAAAGAGGTATATAAAGATGTATATAAAGATTTAAATAAAGAGGTGTTAGAAGACGTATATAAAGAGGTAAATAAAGAGGTATATAAAGAGGTAAATAAAGAGGTAAATAAAGAGGTATATAAAGAGGTGTATAAAGAGGTAAATAAAGAGGTAAATAAAGAGGTATATAAAGAGGTAGATAAAGAGGTGTTAGTAGAGGTATATAAAGAGGTATATAAAGAGCTATATAAAGAGGTAAATAAAGATATATAAATAGGTATATAAAGAGGTATATATGTAAATAGGTATATGAAGAGGTATATAAAGATGTAAATAAAGAGGTAAATGAGGAGGTGTTAGAAGAGGTATATAAAGAGATATATAAAGAGGTAAATAAAGAGGTATATAAAGAGGTAAATAAATAGGTGTTAAAATAGGTATATAAAGAGGTAAATAAAGAGGTATATGAAGAGGTAAATAAAGAGGTGTTAGAAGAGGTATATAAAGAGGTATATAAAGATGTATATAAAGAGGTAAATAAAGAGGTGTTAGAAGAGGTATATAAAGAGGTAAATAAAATAGGTTTTTGAAGAGGTAAATAAAGAGGTATATAAAGAGCTATAAAAAGATGTAAATGAATAGGTAAATAAAGAGGTATATAAAGAGGTAAATAAAGAGGTAAATAAAGAGGTAAATAAAGAGGTGTTAGAAGAGGTATATAAAGAGGTATATAAATAGTTATATAAAGAGGTAAATAAAGAGGTATATAAAGAGGTAAATAAAGAGGTAAATAAAGAGGTGTTAGAAGAGGTATATAAAGAGGTAAATAAAGAGTTAAATAAAGAGGTATATAAAGAGGTAAATAAAGAGCTGTATAAAGAGGTAAATAAAGAGGTAAATTAAAGAGGCATGTAAAGAGGTATGTAAAGAGGTATATAAAGACGTATATAAAGTAGTAAATAAAGAGGTAAATGAGGAGGTGTTAGAAGAGGTATATAAAGAGGCATATAAAGAGGTAAATAAAGAGGTATATAAAGAGGTATATAAAGAGGTAAATAAAGAGGTATATAAAGAGGTAAATAAATAGGTGTTAAAAGACGTATATAAAGAGGTAAATTAAGAGGTGTTAGAAGAGGTATATAAAGAGGTATATAAATAGTTATATAAAGAGGTAAATAAAGAGGTATATAAAGAGGTAAATAAAGAGGTAAATAAAGAGGTGTTAGAAGAGGTGTTAGAAGAGGTATATAAAGAGGTAAATAAAGAGTTAAATAAAGAGGTATATAAAGAGGTAAATAAAGAGCTATATAAAGAGGTAAATAAAGAGGTAAATTAAAGAGGCATATAAAGAGGTATGTAAAGAGGTATATCAAGACGTATATAAAGTAGTAAATAAAGAGGTAAATGAGGAGGTGTTAGAAGAGGTATATAAAGAGGTATATATAGAGGTAAATAAAGAGGTATATAAAGAGGTATATAAAGAGGTAAATAAAGAGGTATATAAAGAGGTAAATAAATAGGTGTTAAAAGAGGTATATAAAGAGGTAAATAAAGAGGTATATGAAGAGGTAAATAAAGAGGTGTTAGAAGAGGTATATAAAGAGGTATATTAAGATTTATATAAAGAGGTGTTAGAAGAGGTATATAAAGAGGTATATAAAGATGTAAATAAAGAGGTATATAAAGAGGTGTTAGAAGAGCTATATAAAGAGGTATATAAAGATGTATATAAAGATTTAAATAAAGAGGTGTTAGAAGACATATATAAAGAGGTAAATAAAGAGGTATATAAAGAGGTAAATAATGAGATAAATAAAGAGGTATATAAAGAGGTGTATAAAGAGGTAAATAAATAGGTAAATAAAGAGGTATATAAAGAGGTAGATAAAGAGGTGTTAGTAGAGGTATATAAAGAGGTATATAAAGAGCTATATAAAGAGGTAAATAAAGATATATAAATAGGTATATAAAGAGGTATATATGTAAATAGGTATATGAAGAGGTATATAAAGATGTAAATAAAGAGGTAAATAAAGAGGTATATAAAGAGGTATATAAGGTGAATGCACCTATTTGTAAGTCATTTTGATAAATGACGTAAATGTAAATGTAAAATAAAGAGGTATATAAAGAGGTAAGGTATGTAAAGAGGTATATAAAGACATATATAAAGTAGTAAATAAAGAGGTAAATGAGGAGGTGTTAGAAGAGGTATATAAAGAGATATATAAAGAGGTAAATAAAGAGGTATATAAAGAGGTAAATAAATAGGTGTTAAAAGAGGTATATAAAGAGGTAAATGAAGGGGTATATGAAGAGGTAAATGAGGAGGTGTTAGAAGAGGTATATAAAGAGGTATATAAAGAGGTAAATAAAGAGGTAAATAAAGAGGTATATAAAGAGGTAAATAAATAGGTGTTAAAATAGGTATATAAAGAGGTAAATAAAATAGATTTTTGAAGAGGTAAATAAAGAGGTATATAAAGAGCTATAAAAATATGTAAATGAATAGGTAAATAAAGAGGTATATAAAGAGGTAAATAAAGAGGTAAATAAAGAGGTAAATAAAGAGGTGTTAGAAGAGGTATATAAAGAGGTATATAAATAGTTATATAAAGAGGTAAATAAAGAGGTATATAAAGAGGTAAATAAAGAGGTAAATAAAGAGGTGTTAGAAGAGGTATATAAAGAGGTAAATAAAGAGTTAAATAAAGAGGTATATAAAGAGGTAAATAAAGAGCTGTATAAAGAGGTAAATAAAGAGGTAAATTAAAGAGGCATGTAAAGAGGTATGTAAAGAGGTATATAAAGACGTATATAAAGTAGTAAATAAAGAGGTAAATGAGGAGGTGTTAGAAGAGGTATATAAAGAGGCATATAAAGAGGTAAATAAAGAGGTATATAAAGAGGTATATAAAGAGGTAAATAAAGATATATACATAGGTATATGAAGAGGTATATAAAGAGGTAAATAAAAGAGGTAAATGAAGAGGTATATAAAGAGCTATATAAAGAGGTATATAAAGGTATATAAATAGGTATATGAAGATGTTTATAAAGATGTAAATAAAGAGGTATATAAAGAGGTATATAAAGAGGTAAATAAAGAGGTATATGAAGAGGTAAATAAAGAGGTAAATAAAGAGGTATATAAATAGCTATATAAAGAGGTAAATAAAGATATATACATAGGTATATGAAGAGGTATATAAAGAGGGATTTGAAGAGGTATATAAAGAGGTATATAAAGAGGTATATAAAGAGGTAAATAAAGAGTTTGTTAGAAGAGGTATATAAAGAGGTAAATAAAGAGGTATATAAAGAGGTAAATAAAGATATATAAATAGGTATATAAAGAGGTAAATAAAGAGGTATATAAAGAGCTCTATAAAGAGGTAAATAAAGATATATACATAGGTATATGAAGAGGTATATAAAGAGGAATATGAAGAGGTATATAAAGAGGTGTATAAAGAGGTATATAAAGAGGTAAATAAAGAGGTTGTTAGAAGAGGTATATAAAGAGGTAAATAAAGAAGTAAATAAAGAGGTGTTAGAAGAGGTATATAAAGAGGTATATAAAGATGTAAATAAATAGGTAAATAAAGAGGTATATAAAGAGGTAAATAAAGAGGTATATGAAGAGGTAAATAAAGAGGTATATAAAGAGCTATATAAAGAGGTAAATAAAGATATATACATAAGTATATGAAGAGGTATATAAAGAGTGATATGAAGAGGTATATAAAGAGGTGTATATAAAGAAGTATATAAAGAGGTAAATAAAGAGGTTGTTAGAAGAGGTATATAAAGAAGTACATAAATAGTTATATAAAGAGGTAAATAAAGAGGCATATAAAGAGGTAAATAAAGAGGTAAATAAAGAGGTGTTAGAAGAGGTATATAAAGCGGTATATAAAGATGTAAATAAATAGGTAAATAAAGAGGTATATAAAGAGGGAAATAAAGAGGTATATAAAGAGCTATATAAAGAGGTAAATAAATATATATAAATAGGTATATAAAGAGGTATATAAAGAGGTATATAAAAAGGTATATGAAGAGGTAAATAAAAGGTATATAAAGAGCTATATAAAGAGGTAAATAAAGATATGTAAATATGTATATGAAGAGGTATATAAAGAGGTAAATAAAAGAGGTAAATGAAGAGGTATATAAAGAGCTATATAAAGAGGTATATAAAGGTATATAAATAGGTATATGAAGAGGTTTATAAAGATGTAAATAAAGAGGTATATAAAGAGGTATATAAAGAGGTAAATAAAGAGGTGTTAGAAGAGGTAAATAAAGAGGTATATAAAGAGCTATATAAAGAGGTAAATAAAGATATGTAAATAGGTATATGAAGAGGTATATAAAGAGGTAAATAAAAGAGGTAAATAATGAGGTATATAAAGAGCTATATAAAGATGTAAATGAAGATATATAAATAGGTATATGAAGAGGTATATAAAGATGTAAATAAAGAGGTAAATAAAGAGGTATATAAAGAGCTATATTAAGAGATAAATAAAGACGGAAATACAGAGGTAAATAAAGAGGTATATGAAGAGGTAAATAAAGACGTATATAAATAGCTATATAAAGAGGTAAATAAAGATATATACACAGGTATATGAAGAGGTATATAAAGAGGGATTTGAAGAGGTATATAAAGAGGTATATAAAGAGGTAAATAAAGAGGTAAATAAAGAGCTATATAAAGAGGTAAATAAAGAGGTAAATTAAAGAGGCATATAAAGAGGTATGTAAAGAGGTATATAAAGACGTATATAAAGTAGTAAATAAAGAGGTAAATGAGGAGGTGTTAGAAGAGGTATGTAAAGAGGTAAATAAAGAGGTAAATAAAGAGGTATATAAAGAGGTATATAAAGAGGTAAATAATGAGGTATATAAAGAGGTAAATAAATAGGTGTTAAAAGAGGTATATAAAGAGGTAAATTAAGAGGTATATGAAGAGGTAAATGAGGAGGTGTTAGAAGAGGTATATAAAGAGGTATATTAAGATTTATATAAAGAGGTGTTAGAAGAGGTATATAAAGAGGTATATAAAGATGTAAATAAAGAGGTATATAAAGAGGTGTTAGAAGAGGTATATAAAGAGGTATATAAAGAGCTATATAAAGAGGTAAATAAAGATATGTAAATAGGTATATGAAGAGGTATATAAAGAGGTATATAAAGATGTAAATAAAGAGGTATATAAAGAGGTGTTAGAAGAGGTATATAAAGAGGTAAATAAAGAGGTAAATTAAAGAGGCATATAAAGAGGTATGTAAAGAGGTATATAAAGACGTATATAAAGTAGTAAATAAAGAGGTAAATGAGGAGGTGTTAGAAGAGGTATGTAAAGAGGTAAATAAAGAGGTAAATAAAGAGGTATATAAAGAGGTATATAAAGAGGTAAATAATGAGGTATATAAAGAGGTAAATAAATAGGTGTTAAAAGAGGTATATAAAGAGGTAAATTAAGAGGTATATGAAGAGGTAAATAAAGAGGTGTTAGAAGAGGTATATAAAGAGGTATATTAAGATTTATATAAAGAGGTGTTAGAAGAGGTATATAAAGAGGTATATAAAGATGTAAATAAAGAGGTATATAAAGAGGTGTTAGAAGAGGTATATAAAGAGGTATATAAAGAGCTATATAAAGAGCTATATAAAGAGGTAAATAAAGATATGTAAATAGGTATATGAAGAGGTATATAAAGAGGTAAATAAAAGAGGTAAATAATGAGGTATATAAAGAGCTATATAAAGATGTAAATGAAGATATATAAATAGGTATATGAAGAGGTATATAAAGATGTAAATAAAGAGGTAAATAAAGAGGTATATAAAGAGCTATATAAAGAGGTAAATAAAGATATATACATAAGTATATGAAGAGGTATATAAAGAGGGATATGAAGAGGTATATAAAGAGGTGTATATAAAGAAGTATATAAAGAGGTAAATAAAGAGGTTGTTAGAAGAGGTATATAAAGAGGTAAATAAAGAGGTAAATAAAGAGGTGTTAGAAGAGGTATATAAAGAAGTACATAAATAGTTATATAAAGAGGTAAATAAAGAGGCATATAAAGAGGTAAATAAAGAGGTAAATAAAGAGGTGTTAGAAGAGGTATATAAAGCTGTATATAAAGATGTAAATAAATAGGTAAATAAAGAGGTATATAAAGAGGGAAATAAAGAGGTATATAAAGAGCTATATAAAGAGGTAAATAAATATATATAAATAGGTATATAAAGAGGTATATAAAGAGGTATATAAAAAGGTATATGAAGAGGTAAATAAAAGGTATATAAAGAGCTATATAAAGAGGTAAATAAAGATATGTAAATATGTATATGAAGAGGTATATAAAGAGGTAAATAAAAGAGGTAAATGAAGAGGTATATAAAGAGCTATATAAAGAGGTATATAAAGGTATATAAATAGGTATATGAAGAGGTTTATAAAGATGTAAATAAAGAGGTATATAAAGAGGTATATAAAGAGGTAAATAAAGAGGTGTTAGAAGAGGTAAATAAAGAGGTATATAAAGAGCTATATAAAGAGGTAAATAAAGATATGTAAATAGGTATATGAAGAGGTATATAAAGAGGTAAATAAAAGAGGTAAATAATGAGGTATATAAAGAGCTATATATAGATGTAAATGAAGATATATAAATAGGTATATGAAGAGGTATATAAAGATGTAAATAAAGAGGTAAATAAAGAGGTATATAAAGAGCTATATTAAGAGATAGATAAAGACGGAAATACAGAGGTAAATAAAGATGTATATGAAGAGGTAAATAAAGACGTATATAAATAGCTATATAAAGAGGTAAATAAAGATATATACACAGGTATATGAAGAGGTATATAAAGAGGGATTTGAAGAGGTATATAAAGAGGTATATAAAGAGGTAAATAAAGAGGTAAATAAAGAGCTATATAAAGAGGTAAATAAAGAGGTAAATTAAAGAGGCATATAAAGAGGTATGTAAAGAGGTATATAAAGACGTATATAAAGTAGTAAATAAAGAGGTAAAAAAGGAGGTGTTAGAAGAGGTATGTAAAGAGGTAAATAAAGAGGTAAATAAAGAGGTATATAAAGAGGTATATAAAGAGGTAAATAATGAGGTATATAAAGAGGTAAATAAATAGGTGTTAAAAGAGGTATATAAAGAGGTAAATTAAGAGGTATATGAAGAGGTAAATGAGGAGGTGTTAGAAGAGGTATATAAAGAGGTATATTAAGATTTATATAAAGAGGTGTTAGAAGAGGTATATAAAGAGGTATATAAAGATGTAAATAAAGAGGTATATAAAGAGGTGTTAGAAGAGGTATATAAAGAGGTATATAAAGAGCTATATAAAGAGGTAAATAAAGATATGTAAATAGGTATATGAAGAGGTATATAAAGAGGTATATAAAGATGTAAATAAAGAGGTATATAAAGAGGTGTTAGAAGAGGTATATAAAGAGGTAAATAAAGAGGTAAATTAAAGAGGCATATAAAGAGGTATGTAAAGAGGTATATAAAGACGTATATAAAGTAGTAAATAAAGAGGTAAATGAGGAGGTGTTAGAAGAGGTATGTAAAGAGGTAAATAAAGAGGTAAATAAAGAGGTATATAAAGAGGTATATAAAGAGGTAAATAAATAGGTGTTAAAAGAGGTATATAAAGAGGTAAATTAAGAGGTATATGAAGAGGTAAATAAAGAGGTGTTAGAAGAGGTATATAAAGAGGTATATTAAGATTTATATAAAGAGGTGTTAGAAGAGGTATATAAAGAGGTATATAAAGATGTAAATAAAGAGGTATATAAAGAGGTGTTAGAAGAGGTATATAAAGAGGTATATAAAGAGCTATATAAAGAGGTAAATAAAGATATGTAAATAGGTATATGAAGAGGTATATAAAGAGGTAAATAAAAGAGGTAAATAATGAGGTATATAAAGAGCTATATAAAGATGTAAATGAAGATATATAAATAGGTATATGAAGAGGTATATAAAGATGTAAATAAAGAGGTAAATAAAGAGGTATATAAAGAGCTATATTAAGAGATAAATAAAGACGGAAATACAAAGGTAAATAAAGAGGTATATAAAGAGGTATATAAAGAGGGATTTGAAGAGGTATATAAAGAGGTATATAAAGAGGTAAATAAAGAGGTAAATAAAGAGCTATATAAAGAGGTAAATAAAGAGGTAAATTAAAGAGGCATATAAAGAGGTATGTAAAGAGGTATATAAAGACGTATATAAAGTAGTAAATAAAGAGGTACATTTACATTTTACATTTTAGTCATTTAGCAGACGCTCTTATCCAGAGCGACTTACAGGAGCAATTAGGGTTAAGTGCCTTGCTCAAGGGCACATTAACGTCATTTAGCAGACGCTCTTAGCCAGAGCGACTCACAAATTGGTGCGTTTACCCTATAGCCAGTGGGATAACCACTTTACAATTTGGGGGGGGGGGGGGGGTTAGAAGGATTACTTTATCCTATCCGAGGTATTCCTTAAAGAGGTGGGGTTTCAAATGTCTCCGGAAGGTGGTGAGCGACTCCGCTGTGTGTGTGGGTGGGGGGGTAGAAGGATTGCTTTATCCTATCCCAGGTATTCCTTAAAGAGGTGGGGTTTCAAATGTCTCCGGAAGGTGGTGAGTGACTCCGCTGTCCTGGCGTCGTGAGGGAGCTTGTTCCACCATTGGGGTGCCAGAGCAGCGAACAGTTTTGCCTGGGCTGAGCGGGAACTATGCTTCCGCAGAGGAAGGGGAGCCAGCAGGCCAGAGGTGGATGAACGCAATGCCCTCGTTTGGGTGTAGGGACTGATCAGAGCCTGAAGGTACAGAGGTGCCGTTCCCCTCACTGCTCCATAGGCAAGCACCATGGTCTTGTAGCGGATGCGAGCTTCAACTGGAAGCCAGTGGAGTGTGCGGAGGAGGGGGGTGACGTGAGAGAACTTGGGAAGGTTGAACACCAGACGGGCTGCGGCATTCTGGATGAGTTGTAGGGGTTTAATGGCACAGGCAGGGAGGCCAGCCAACAGCGAGTTGCAATAGTCCAGACGGGAGATGACAAGTGCCTGGATTAGGACCTGTGCCGCTTCCTGTGTAAGGCAGGGTCGTACTCTCCGAATGTTGTAGAGCATGAACCTGCAGGATCGGGTCACCGCCTTGATGTTGGCGGAGAACGACAGGGTGTTGTCCAGGGTCACGCCTAGGCTCTTCGCACTCTGGGAGGAGGACACAGCGGAGTTGTCAACCGTGATGGCGAGATCATGGAACGGGCAGTCATGGAACGGTAAAGTATAGGTATATAAAGAGGTATATAAAGAGAAAAAAGAGGTAAAGGAGGAGGTGTTAGAAGAGGTATGTAAAGAGGTAAATAAAGAGGTAAATAAAGAGGTATATAAAGAGGTATATAAAGAGGTAAATAATGAGGTATATAAAGAGGTAAATAAATAGGTGTTAAAAGAGGTATATAAAGAGGTAAATTAAGAGGTATATGAAGAGGTAAATGAGGAGGTGTTAGAAGAGGTATATAAAGAGGTAAATAAAGAGGTATATGAAGAGGTAAATAAAGAGGTGTTAGAAGAGGTATATAAAGAGGTATATTAAGATTTATATAAAGAGGTGTTAGAAGAGGTATATAAAGAGGTATATAAAGATGTAAATAAAGAGGTATATAAAGAGGTGTTAGAAGAGGTATATAAAGAGATATATAAAGATTTATATAAAGATGTAAATAAAGAGGTGTTAGAACACGTATATAAAGAGGTAAATAAAGAGGTATATAAAGAGGTAAATAAAGAGGTAAATAAAGAGGTATATAAAGAGGTATATAAAGAGGTAAATAAAGAGGTAAATAAAGAGGTATATAAAGAGGTAGATAAAGAGGTGTTAGTAGAGGTATATAAAGAGGTATATAAAGAGCTATATAAAGAGGTAAATAAAGATATATAAAGAGGTATATATGTAAATAGGTATATGAAGAGGTATATAAAGAGGTAAATAAAGTGTTAAATAAAAGAGGTAAATAAAGTGGTAAATAAAAGAGGTTTATGAAGAGGTAAATAAAGAGGTATATAAAGAGCTATATAAAGAGGTAAATAAAGATATGTAAATAGGTATATGAAGAGGTAAATAAAGAGGTAAATAAAGAGGTATATAAAGAGCTATATAAAGATGTAAATAAAGAGGTAAATAAAGAGGTATATAAAGAGGAAAATAAAGAGGTGTTAGAAGAGGTATATAAAGAGGTATATAAAGAGGTAAATAAAGATATATAAATAGGTATATAAAGAGGTATATAAAGAGGTATATGAAGAGGTTTTAGAAGAGGTATATAAAGAGGTATATAAAGAGGTAAATAAAGATATATAAATAGGTATATAAAGAGGTATATAAAGAGGTATATGAAGAGGTTTTAGAAGAGGTATATAAAGAGGTAAATAAAGATATATAAATAGGTATATAAAGAGGTATATAAAGAGGTATATGAAGAGGTAAATAATGAGGTATATAAAGAGCTATATAAAGATGTAAATGAAGATATATAAATAGGTATATGAAGAGGTATATAAAGAGGTAAATAAAGAGGTATATTAAGAGATAAATAAAGACGGAAATACAGAGGTAAATAAAGAGGTATATGAAGAGGTAAATAAAGAGGTGTTAGAAGAGGTATATAAAGAGGTATATTAAGATTTATATAAAGAGGTGTTAGAAGAGGTATATAAAGAGGTATATAAAGATGTAAATAAAGAGGTGTTAGAAGAGGTATATAAAGAGGTATATTAAGATTTATATAAAGAGGTGTTAGAAGAGGTATATAAAGAGGTATATAAAGATGTAAATAAAGAGGTATATAAAGAGGTGTTAGAAGAGGTATATAAAGAGGTATATAAAGATGTATATAAAGATGTAAATAAAGAGGTATATAAAGAGGTGTTAGAAGAGGTATATAAAGAGATATATAAAGATGTATATAAAGATGTAAATAAAGAGGTGTTAGAACACGTATATAAAGAGGTAAATAAAGAGGTATATAAAGAGGTAAATAAAGAGGTAAATAAAGAGGTATATAAAGAGGTATATAAAGAGGTAAATAAAGAGGTAAATAAAGAGGTATATAAAGAGGTAGATAAAGAGGTGTTAGTAGAGGTATATAAAGAGGTATATAAAGAGCTATATAAAGAGGTAAATAAAGATATATAAAGAGGTATATATGTAAATAGGTATATGAAGAGGTATATAAAGAGGTAAATAAAGTGTTAAATAAAAGAGGTAAATAAAGTGGTAAATAAAAGAGGTTTATGAAGAGGTAAATAAAGAGGTATATAAAGAGCTATATAAAGAGGTAAATAAAGATATGTAAATAGGTATATGAAGAGGTAAATAAAGAGGTAAATAAAGAGGTATATAAAGAGCTATATAAAGATGTAAATAAAGAGGTAAATAAAGAGGTATATAAAGAGGAAAATAAAGAGGTAAATAAAGAGGTATATAAAGGGGTAAATAAAGAGGTATATAAAGAGGTAAATAAAAGAGGTTTATGAAGAGGTAAATAAAGAGGTATATAAAGAGCTATATAAAGAGGTAAATAAAGAGGTATATAAAGAGGTAAATAAAAGAGGTTTATGAAGAGGTAAATAAAGAGGTATATAAAAGAGGTTTTAGCATAAAAGATGTAAATAAAGATATATAAATAGGTATATGAAGAGGTATATAAAGATGTAAATAAAGAGCTATATAAAGAGGTAAATAAAGAGGTAAATAAAGAGGTATATGAAGAGGTAAATAAAGAGGTATATAAAGAGCTATATAAAGAGGTAAATAAAGATATATACATAGGTATATGAAGAGGTATATAAAGAGGGATATGAAGAGGTATATAAAGAGGTATGTAAAGAGGTATATAAAGAGGTAAATAAAGAGGTTGTTAGAAGAGGTATATAAAGAGGTAAATAAAGAGGTAAATACAGAGGTGTTAGAAGAGGTATATAAATAGTTATATAAAGAGGTAAATAAAGAGGTATATAAAGAGGTAAATAAAGAGGTAAATAAAGAGGTATATAAATAGGTAAATAAAGAGGTATGTAAAGAGCTATATAAAGAGGTAAATAAAGATATATAAATAGGTATATAAAGAGGTATATGAAGAGGTAAATAAAGAGGTATATAAAGAGCTATATAAAGAGGTAAATAAAGATATGTAAATAGGTATATGAAGAGGTATATAAGGATGTAAATAAAGAGATAAATTAAGAGGTATATAAAGAGCTATATAAACAGGTATATAAATAGGTATATGAAGAGGTATATAAAGATGTAAATAAAATAAGTAAATGAAGAGGTATATAAAGAGCTATATAAAGAGGTATATAAAGGTATATAAATAGGTAAATGACGAGGTTTATAAAGATGTAAATAAAGAGGTATATAAAGAGGTATATAAAGAGGTAAATAAAGAGGTGTTAGAAGAGGTATATAAAGAGGTATATAGAGAGGTAAATAAAGAGGTGTTAGAAGAGATATATAAAGAGGTATATAAAGAGGTAAATAAAGAGGTGTTAGAAGAGGTAAATAAAGAGGTATATAAAGAGGTTTTAGAAGAGGTATATAAAGAGGTATATAAAGAGGTAAATAAAGATATATAAATAGGTATATAAAGAGGTATATAAAGAGGTATATGAAGAGGTAAATAATGAGGTATATAAAGAGCTATATAAAGATGTAAATGAAGATATATAAATAGGTATATGAAGAGGTATATAAAGAGGTAAATAAAGAGGTATATAAAGAGCTATATTAAGAGATAAATAAAGACGGAAATACAGAGGTAAATAAAGAGGTATATGAAGAGGTAAATAAAGAGGTGTTAGAAGAGGTATATAAAGAGGTATATTAAGATTTATATAAAGTGGTGTTAGAAGAGGTATATAAAGAGGTATATAAAGATGTAAATAAAGAGGTATATAAAGAGGTGTTAGAAGAGGTATATAAAGAGGTATAAATAGATGTATATAAAGATGTAAATAAAGAGGTGTTAGAACACGTATATAAAGAGGTAAATAAAGAGGTATATAAAGAGGTAAATAAAGAGGTAAATAAAGAGGTATATAAAGAGGTATATAAAGAGGTAAATAAAGAGGTAAATAAATAGGTAAATAAAGAGGTATATAAAGAGGTAGATAAAGAGGTGTTAGTAGAGGTATATAAAGAGGTATATAAAGAGCTATATAAAGAGGTAAATAAAGATATATAAAGAGGTATATATGTAAATAGGTATATGAAGAGGTATATAAAGAGGTAAATAAAGTGTTAAATAAAAGAGGTAAATAAAGTGGTAAATAAAGAGGTATATGAAGAGGTAAATAAAGAGGTATATAAAGAGCTATATAAAGAGGTAAATAAAGATATATACATAGGTATATGAAGAGGTATATAAAGAGGGATATGAAGAGGTATATAAAGAGGTATATAAAGAGGTATGTAAAGAGGTATATAAAGAGGTAAATAAAGAGGTTGTTAGAAGAGGTATATAAAGAGGTAAATAAAGAGGTAAATACAGAGGTGTTAGAAGAGGTATATAAATAGTTATATAAAGAGGTAAATAAAGAGGTATATAAAGAGGTAAATAAAGAGGTAAATAAAGAGGTATATAAATAGGTAAATAAAGAGGTATGTAAAGAGCTATATAAAGAGGTAAATAAAGATATATAAATAGGTATATAAAGAGGTATATGAAGAGGTAAATAAAGAGGTATATAAAGAGCTATATAAAGAGGTAAATAAAGATATGTAAATAGGTATATGAAGAGGTATATAAGGATGTAAATAAAGAGGTAAATTAAGAGGTATATAAAGAGCTATATAAACAGGTATATAAATAGGTATATGTAGAGGTATATAAAGATGTAAATAAAATAGGTAAATGAAGAGGTATATAAAGAGCTATATAAAGAGGTATATAAAGGTATATAAATAGGTATATGAAGAGGTTTATAAAGATGTAAATAAAGAGGTATATAAAGAGGTATATAAAGAGGTAAATAAAGAGGTGTTAGAAGAGGTATATAAAGAGGTATATAGAGAGGTAAATAAAGAGGTGTTAGAAGAGATATATAAAGAGGTATATAAAGAGGTAAATAAAGAGGTGTTAGAAGAGGTAAATAAAGAGGTATATAAAGAGGTTTTAGAAGAGGTATATAAAGAGGTATATAAAGAGGTAAATAAAGATATATAAATAGGTATATAAAGAGGTATATAAAGAGGTATATGAAGAGGTAAATAATGAGGTATATAAAGAGCTATATAAAGATGTAAATGAAGATATATAAATAGGTATATGAAGAGGTATATAAAGAGGTAAATAAAGAGGTATATAAAGAGCTATATTAAGAGATAAATAAAGACGGAAATACAGAGGTAAATAAAGAGGTATATGAAGAGGTAAATAAAGAGGTGTTAGAAGAGGTATATAAAGAGGTATATTAAGATTTATATAAAGAGGTGTTAGAAGAGGTATATAAAGAGGTATATAAAGATGTAAATAAAGAGGTATATAAAGAGGTGTTAGAAGAGGTATATAAAGAGGTATAAATAGATGTATATAAAGATGTAAATAAAGAGGTGTTAGAACACGTATATAAAGAGGTAAATAAAGAGGTATATAAAGAGGTAAATAAAGAGGTAAATAAAGAGGTATATAAAGAGGTATATAAAGAGGTAAATAAAGAGGTAAATAAAGAGGTAAATAAAGAGGTATATAAAGAGGTAGATAAAGAGGTGTTAGTAGAGGTATATAAAGAGGTATATAAAGAGCTATATAAAGAGGTAAATAAAGATATATAAAGAGGTATATATGTAAATAGGTATATGAAGAGGTATATAAAGAGGTAAATAAAGTGTTAAATAAAAGAGGTAAATAAAGTGGTAAATAAAGAGGTATATGAAGAGGTAAATAAAGAGGTATATAAAGAGCTATATAAAGAGGTAAATAAAGATATATACATAGGTATATGAAGAGGTATATAAAGAGGGATATGAAGAGGTATATAAAGAGGTATATAAAGAGGTATGTAAAGAGGTATATAAAGAGGTAAATAAAGAGGTTGTTAGAAGAGGTATATAAAGAGGTAAATAAAGAGGTAAATACAGAGGTGTTAGAAGAGGTATATAAATAGTTATATAAAGAGGTAAATAAAGAGGTATATAAAGAGGTAAATAAAGAGGTATATAAATAGGTAAATAAAGAGGTATGTAAAGAGCTATATAAAGAGGTAAATAAAGATATATAAATAGGTATATAAAGAGGTATATGAAGAGGTAAATAAAGAGGTATATAAAGAGCTATATAAAGAGGTAAATAAAGATATGTAAATAGGTATATGAAGAGGTATATAAGGATGTAAATAAAGAGGTAAATTAAGAGGTATATAAAGAGCTATATAAACAGGTATACAGTGGGGAAAAAATGTATTTAGTCAGCCACCAATTGTGCAAGTTCTCCCACTTAAAAAGATGAGAGAGGCCTGTCATTTTCATCATAGGTACACGTCAACTATGACAGACAAATTGAGGAAAAAAAATCCAGAAAATCACATTGTAGGATTTTTAATGAATTTATTTGCAAATTATGGTGGAAAATAAGTATTTGGTCACCTACAAACAAGCAAGATTTCTGGCTCTCACAGACCTGTAACTTCTTCTTTAAGAGTTTTCTCTGTCCTCCACTCGTTACCTGTATTAATGGCACCTGTTTGAACTTGTTATCAGTATAAAAGACACCTGTCCACAACCTCAAACAGTCACACTCCAAACTCCACTATGGCCAAGACCAAAGAGCTGTCAAAGGACACCAGAAACAAAATTGTAGACCTGCACCAGGCTGGGAAGACTGAATCTGCAATAGGTAAGCAGCTTGGTTTGAAGAAATCAACTGTGGGAGCAATTATTAGGAAATGGAAGACATACAAGACCACTTATAATCTCCCTCGATCTGGGGCTCCACGCAAGATCTCACCCCGTGGGGTCAAAATGATCCCAAGAACGGTGAGCAAAAATCCCAGAACCACATGGGGGGACCTAGTGAATGACCTGCAGAGAGCTGAGACCAAAGTAACAAAGCCTACCATCAGTAACACACTACGCCGCCAGGGACTCAAATCCTGCAGTGCAGACGTGACCCCCTGCTTAAGCCAGTACATGTCCAGGCCCGTCTGAAGTTTGCTAGAGTGCATTTGGATGATCCAGAAGAGGATTGGGAGAATGTCATATGTCATATGGTCAGATGAAACCAAAATAGAACTTGTCGTGTTTGGAGGACAAAGAATGCTGAGTTGCATCCAAAGAACACCATACCTACTGTGAAGCATGGGGGTGGAAACATCATGCTTTGGGGCTGTTTTTCTGCAAAGGGACCAGGACGACTGATCCGTGTAAAGGAAAGAATGAATGGGGCCATGTATCATGTGATTTTGAGTGAAAACCTCCTTCCATCAGCAAGGGCATTGAAGATGAAACGTGGCTGGGTCTTTCAGCATGACAATGATCCCAAACACACCGCCCGGGCAACGAAGGAGTGGCTTCGTAAGAAGCATTTCAAGGTCCTGGAATGGCCTAGCCAGTCTCCAGATCTCAACCCCATAGAAAATCTTTGGAGGGAGTTGAAAGTCCGTGTTGCCCAGCGACAGCCCCAAAACATCACTGCTCTAGAGGAGATCTGCATGGAGGAATGGGCCAAAATCCCAGCAACAGTGTGTGAAAACCTTGTGAAGACTTACAGAAAACGTTTGACCTGTGTCATTGCCAACAAAGGGTATGTAACAAGGTATTGAGAAACTTTTGTTATTGACCAAATACTTATTTTCCACCATAATTTGCAAATAAATTCATAAAAAATCCTACAATGTGATTTTCTGGATTTTTTTTCCTCATTTTGTCTGTCATAGTTGACGTGTACCTATGATGAAAATTATAGGCCTCTCTCATCTTTTTAAGTGGGAGAACTTGCACAATTGGTGGCTGACTAAATACTTTTTTTCCCCACTGTATAAATAGGTATATGAAGAGGTATATAAAGATGTAAATAAAATAGGTAAATGAAGAGGTATATAAAGAGCTATATAAAGAGGTATATAAAGGTATATAAATAGGTATATGAAGAGGTTTATAAAGATGTAAATAAAGAGGTATATAAAGAGGTATATAAAGAGGTAAATAAAGAGGTGTTAGAAGAGGTATATAAAGAGGTATATAGAGAGGTAAATAAAGAGGTGTTAGAAGAGATATATAAAGAGGTATATAAAGAGGTAAATAAAGAGGTGTTAGAAGAGGTAAATAAAGAGGTATATAAAGAGGTTTTAGAAGAGGTATATAAAGAGGTATATAAAGAGGTAAATAAAGATATATAAATAGGTATATAAAGAGGTATATAAAGAGGTATATGAAGAGGTAAATAATGAGGTATATAAAGAGCTATATAAAGATGTAAATGAAGATATATAAATAGGTATATGAAGAGGTATATAAAGAGGTAAATAAAGAGGTATATAAAGAGCTATATTAAGAGATAAATAAAGACGGAAATACAGAGGTAAATAAAGAGGTATATGAAGAGGTAAATAAAGAGGTATATAAATAGCTATATAAAGAGGTAAATAAAGATATATACATAGGTATATGAAGAGGTATATAAAGAGGGATTTGAAGAGGTATATAAAGAGGTATATAAAGAGGTAAATAAAGAGGTAAATAAAGAGCAATATAAAGAGGTAAATAAAGAGGTAAATTAAAGAGGCATATAAAGAGGTATGTAAAGAGGTATATAAAGACGTATATAAAGTAGTAAATAAAGAGGTAAATGAGGAGGTGTTAGAAGAGGTATATAAAGAGATAAATAAAGAGGTAAATAAAGAGGTGTATAAAGAGGTATATAAAGAGGTAAATAATGAGGTATATAAAGAGGTAAATAAATAGGTGTTAAAAGAGGTATATAAAGAGGTAAATTAAGAGGTATATGAAGAGGTAAATGAGGAGGTGTTAGAAGAGGTATATAAAGAGGTAAATAAAGAGGTATATGAAGAGGTAAATAAAGAGGTGTTAGAAGAGGTATATAAAGAGGTATATTAAGATTTATATAAAGAGGTGTTAGAAGAGGTATATAAAGAGGTATATAAAGATGTAAATAAAGAGGTATATAAAGAGGTGTTAGAAGAGGTATATAAAGAGGTATATAAAGATGTATATAAAGATGTAAATAAAGAGGTGTTAGAACACGTATATAAAGAGGTAAATAAAGAGGTATATAAAGAGGTAAATAAAGAGGTAAATAAAGAGGTATATAAAGAGGTATATAAAGAGGTAAATAAAGAGGTAAATAAAGAGGTATATAAAGAGGTAGATAAAGAGGTATATAAAGAGGTAAATAAAAGAGGTTTATGAAGAGGTAAATAAAGAGGTATATAAAGAGCTATATAAAGAGGTAAATAAAGAGGTATATAAAGAGGTAAATAAAAGAGGTTTATGAAGAGGTAAATAAAGAGGTATATAAAAGAGGTTTTAGCATAAAATATGTAAATAAAGATATATAAATAGGTATATGAAGAGGTATATAAAGATGTAAATAAAGAGGTAAATAAAGAGGTAAATAAAGAGCTATATTAAGAGATAAATAGAGACGGAAATACAGAGGTAAATAAAGAGGTAAATAAAGAGGTATATAAAGAGGTAAATAAAGAGGTAAATAAAGAGGTATATGAAGAGGTATATAAAGAGGGAAATTAAGAGGTATATAAAGAGGTAAATAAAGAGGTTGTTAGAAGAGGTATATAAAGAGGTAAATAAAGAGGTAAATAAAGAGGTATATAAAGAGCTATATAAATATTTAAATAAAGATATATAAATAGGTATATGAAGAGGTATATAAAGAGGTATATAAAGAGGTAAATAAAGAGGTAAATAAAGAGGTATATAAATAGGTAAATAAAGAGGTATGTAAAGAGCTACATAAAGAGGTAAATAAAGATATATAAATAGGTATATAAAGAGGTATATGAAGAGGTAAATAAAGAGGTATATAAAGAGCTATATAAAGAGGTAAATAAAGATATGTAAATAGGTATATGAAGAGGTATATAAGGATGTAAATAAAGAGGTAAATTAAGAGGTATATAAAGAGCTATATAAACAGGTATATAAATAGGTATATGAAGAGGTATATAAAGATGTAAATAAAGAGGTAAATAAAGAGGTATATAAAGAGCTATATAAAGAGATAAATAAAGACTGAAATACAGAGGTAAATAAAGAGGCAAATAAAGAGCTATATAAAGAGGGATATGAAGAGGTATATAAAGAGGTAAATAAAGAGGTAAATAAAGAGGTAAATAAAGAGGTATATAAAGAGGGAAATAAGAGGTAAATGAAGAGGTATATGAAGAGGGAAATAAAGAGGTATATAAAGAGCTATATAAAGAGGTATATAAAGATATATAAATATGTATATGAAGAGGTTTATAAAGATGTAAATAAAGGGGTATATAAAGAGGTAAATAAAGAGGTAAATAAAGAGGTATATAAAGAGGTATATAAAGAGGTATATAAGGTGAATGCACCTATTTGTAAGTCGCTTTGGATAAGAGCGTCTGCTAAATGACTTAAATGTAAATGTATAAATAAAGAGTTATATAAAGAGGTAAATAAAGAGTTATATAAAGAGGTATATAAAGAGTTAAATAAAGAGGAAAATAAAGAGGTATATAAAGAGGTATATAAAGATGTAAATATAGAGGTAAATAAAGAGGTATATAAAGAGCTATATAAAGAGATAAATAAAGACCGAAATAGAGAGGTAAATAAAGAGGCAAATAAAGAGGTATATAAAGAGGGAAATGAAGAGGTATATAAAGAGGTAAATAAAGAGGTATATAAAGAGGTAAATAAAGAGGTATATAAAGAGGTGTTAGAAGAGGTATATAAAGAGGTATATAAAGAGGTAAATAAAGAAGTAAATAAAGAGGTATATAAAGAGGTATATAAAGAGGTAAATAAAGAGGTAAATAAAGAGGAAAATAAAGAGGTATACAAAGAGGTATATAAAGAGGTAAATAAAGAGGTAAATAAAGAGGTAAATAAAGAGGTATATAAAGAGGTATATAAGGTGAATGCACCTATTTGTAAGTCGCTTTGGATAAGAGCGTCTGCTAAATGACTTAAATGTAAATGTAAAAATAAAGAGTTATATAAAGAGGTAAATAAAGAGTTATATAAAGAGGTATATAAAGAGTTAAATGAAGAGGTATATAAAGAGGTAAATAAAGAGGTAAATAAAGAGGTATGTAAAGAGGTATATGAAGAGGTAAATAAAGAGGTATATAAAGAGCTACATAAAGAGGTAAATAAAGATATATACATAGGTATATGAAGAGGTATATAAAGAGGTAAATAATAGAGGTAAACGAAGAGGTATATAAAGAGCTATATAAAGAGGTAAAAAAAGAGGTAAATAAAAAGGTATATAAAGATTCATATAAAGAGGTATATGAAGAGGTAAATAAAGAGGTATATAAAGAGCTATATAAAGAGGTATATAAAGGTATATAAATAGGTATATGAAGAGGTTTATAAAGATGTAAATAAAGAGATATATAAAGAGGTATATAAAAAGGTAAATAAAGAGGTGTTAGAAGAGGTATATAAAGAGGTATATAGAGAGGTAAATAAAGAGGTGTTAGAAGAGATATATAAAGAGGTATATAAAGAGGTAAATAAAGAGGTGTTAGAAGAGGTAAATAAAGAGGTATATAAAGAGGTTTTAGAAGAGGTATATAAAGAGGTATATAAAGAGGTAAATAAAGATATATAAATAGGTATATAAAGAGGTAAATAAAGAGGTAAAGAAAGAGGTAAATAAAGAGGTACATAAAGAGGTGTTAGAAGAGGTATATAAAGAGGTATATAAAGAGGTAAATAAAGAAGTAAATAAAGAGGTATATAAAGAGGTATATAAAGAGGTAAATAAAGAGGTAAATAAAGAGGAAAATAAAGAGGTATACAAAGAGGTATATAAAGAGGTAAATAAAGAGGTAAATAAAGAGGTAAATAAAGAGGTAAATAAATAGGTATATAAAGAGGTATATAAGGTGAATGCACCTATTTGTAAGTCGCTTTGGATAAGAGCGTCTGCTAAATGACTTAAATGTAAATGTAAAAATAAAGAGTTATATAAAGAGGTAAATAAAGAGTTATATAAAGAGGTATATAAAGAGTTAAATGAAGAGGTACATAAAGAGGCAAATAAAGAGGTAAATAAAGAGGTAAATAAAGAGGAAAATAAAGAGGTATACAAAGAGGTATATAAAGAGGTAAATAAAGAGGTAAATAAAGAGGTAAATAAAGAGGTAAATAAAGAGGTATATAAAGAGGTATATAAGGTGAATGCACCTATTTGTAAGTCGCTTTGGATAAGAGCGTCTGCTAAATGACTTAAATGTAAATGTAAAAATAAAGAGTTATATAAAGAGGTAAATAAAGAGTTATATAAAGAGGTAAATAAAGAGGTAAATAAAGAGGTATGTAAAGAGGTATATGAAGAGGTAAATAAAGAGGTATATAAAGAGCTATATAAAGAGGTAAATAAAGATATATACATAGGTATATGAAGAGGTATATAAAGAGGTAAATAATAGAGGTAAACGAAGAGGTATATAAAGAGCTATATAAAGAGGTAAAAAAAGAGGTAAATAAAAAGGTATATAAAGATTCATATAAAGAGGTATATGAAGAGGTAAATAAAGAGGTATATAAAGAGCTATATAAAGAGGTATATAAAGGTATATAAATAGGTATATGAAGAGGTTTATAAAGATGTAAATAAAGAGATATATAAAGAGGTATATAAAGAGGTAAATAAAGAGGTGTTAGAAGAGGTATATAAAGAGGTATATAGAGAGGTAAATAAAGAGGTGTTAGAAGAGATATATAAAGAGGTATATAAAGAGGTAAATAAAGAGGTGTTAGAAGAGGTAAATAAAGAGGTATATAAAGAGGTTTTAGAAGAGGTATATAAAGAGGTATATAAAGAGGTAAATAAAGATATATAAATAGGTATATAAAGAGGTATATGAAGAGGTAAATAAAGAGGTATATAAAGAGCTATATAAAGATGTAAATGAAGATATATAAATAGGTATATGAAGAGGTATATAAAGATGTAAATAAAGAGGTAAATAAAGAGGTATGTAAAGAGCTATATTAAGAGATAAATAAAGACGGAAATACAGAGGTAAATAAAGAGGTAAATAAAGAGGTATATGAAGAGGTAAATAAAGAGGTATATAAAGAGGTATATAAAGAGGTAAATAAAGAAGTAAATAAAGAGGTATATAAAGAAGTATATAAAGAAGTAAATAAAGAGGTAAATAAAGAGGAAAATAAAGAGGTATATAAAGAGGTATATAAAGATGTAAATAAAGAGGTAAATAAAGAGGTATATAAAGAGCTATATAAAGAGATAAATAAAGACCGAAATAGAGAGGTAAATAAAGAGGCAAATAAAGAGGTATATAAAGAGGGAAATTAAGAGGTATATAAAGAGGTAAATAAAGAGGTATATAAAGAGGTAAATAAAGAGGTATATAAAGAGGTATATAAAGAGGTATATAAAGAGGTAAATAAAGAGGTAAATAAAGAGGAAAATAAAGAGGTATACAAAGAGGTATATAAAGAGGTAAATAAAGAGGTAAATAAAGAGGTAAATAAAGAGGTATATAAAGAGGTATATAAGGTGAATGAACCTATTTGTAAGTCGCTTTGGATAAGAGCGTCTGCTAAATGACTTAAATGTAAATGTAAAAATAAAGAGTTATATAAAGAGATAAATAAAGAGTTATATAAAGAGGTATATAAAGAGTTAAATGAAGAGGTATATAAAGAGGTAAATAAAGAGGTAAATAAAGAGGTATGTAAAGAGGTATATGAAGAGGTAAATAAAGAGGTATATAAAGAGCTATATAAAGAGGTAAATAAAGATATATACATAGGTATATGAAGAGGTATATAAAGAGGTAAATAATAGAGGTAAACGAAGAGGTATATAAAGAGCTATATAAAGAGGTAAAAAAAGAGGTAAATAAAAAGGTATATAAAGATTCATATAAAGAGGTATATGAAGAGGTAAATAAAGAGGTATATAAAGAGCTATATAAAGAGGTATATAAAGGTATATAAATAGGTATATGAAGAGGTTTATAAAGATGTAAATAAAGAGATATATAAAGAGGTATATAAAAAGGTAAATAAAGAGGTGTTAGAAGAGGTATATAAAGAGGTATATAAAGAGGTAAATAAAGAGGTGTTAGAAGAGATATATAAAGAGGTATATAAAGAGGTAAATAAAGAGGTGTTAGAAGAGGTAAATAAAGAGGTATATAAAGAGGTTTTAGAAGAGGTATATAAAGAGGTATATAAAGAGGTAAATAAAGATATATAAAGAGGTATATAAAGAGGTATATAAAGAGGTATATAAAGAGGTATATGAAGAGGTAAATAAAGAGGTATATAAAGAGCTATATAAAGATGTAAATGAAGATATATAAATAGGTATATGAAGAGGTATATAAAGATGTAAATAAAGAGGTAAATAAAGAGGTATGTAAAGAGCTATATTAAGAGATAAATAAAGACGGAAATACAGAGGTAAATAAAGAGGTAAATAAAGAGGTATATGAAGAGGTAAATAAAGAGTTTGTTAGAAGAGGTATATAAAGAGGTAAATAAAGAGGTATATAAAGAGGTAAATAAAGATATATAAATAGGTATATAAAGAGGTAAATAAAGAGGTATATAAAGAGGTATATAAAGAGGTATATAAGGTGAATGCACTTATTTGTAAGTCGCTTTGGATAAGAGCGTCTGCTAAATGACTTAAATGTAAATGTAAAAATAAAGAGTTATATAAAGAGGTATATAAAGAGTTAAATAAAGAGGTATATAAAGAGGTAAATAAAGAGGTAAAGAAAGAGGTAAATAAAGAGGTATATAAAGAGGTGTTAGAAGAGGTATATAAAGAGGTATATAAAGAGGTAAATAAAGAAGTAAATAAAGAGGTATATAAAGAGGTATATAAAGAGGTAAATAAAGAGGTAAATAAAGAGGAAAATAAAGAGGTATACAAAGAGGTATATAAAGAGGTAAATAAAGAGGTAAATAAAGAGGTAAATAAAGAGGTATATAAAGAGGTATATAAGGTGAATGCACCTATTTGTAAGTCGCTTTGGATAAAAGCGTCTGCTAAATGACTTAAATGTAAATGTAAAAATAAAGAGTTATATAAAGAGGTAAATAAAGAGTTATATAAAGAGGTATATAAAGAGTTAAATGAAGAGGTATATAAAGAGGTAAATAAAGAGGTAAATAAAGAGGTAAATAAAGAGGAAAATAAAGAGGTATACAAAGAGGTATATAAAGAGGTAAATAAAGAGGTAAATAAAGAGGTAAATAAAGAGGTATATAAAGAGGTATATAAGGTGAATGCACCTATTTGTAAGTCGCTTTGGATAAGAGCGTCTGCTAAATGACTTAAATGTAAATGTAAAAATAAAGAGTTATATAAAGAGGTAAATAAAGAGTTATATAAAGAGGTATATAAAGAGTTAAATGAAGAGGTATATAAAGAGGTAAATAAAGAGGTAAATAAAGAGGTATGTAAAGAGGTATATGAAGAGGTAAATAAAGAGGTATATAAAGAGCTATATAAAGAGGTAAATAAAGATATATACATAGGTATATGAAGAGGTATATAAAGAGGTAAATAATAGAGGTAAACGAAGAGGTATATAAAGAGCTATATAAAGAGGTAAAAAAAGAGGTAAATAAAAAGGTATATAAAGATTCATATAAAGAGGTATATGAAGAGGTAAATAAAGAGGTATATAAAGAGCTATATAAAGAGGTATATAAAGGTATATAAATAGGTATATGAAGAGGTTTATAAAGATGTAAATAAAGAGATATATAAAGAGGTATATAAAGAGGTAAATAAAGAGGTGTTAGAAGAGGTATATAAAGAGGTATATAGAGAGGTAAATAAAGAGGTGTTAGAAGAGATATATAAAGAGGTATATAAAGAGGTAAATAAAGAGGTGTTAGAAGAGGTAAATAAAGAGGTATATAAAGAGGTTTTAGAAGAGGTATATAAAGAGGTATATAAAGAGGTAAATAAAGATATATAAATAGGTATATAAAGAGGTATATGAAGAGGTAAATAAAGAGGTATATAAAGAGCTATATAAAGATGTAAATGAAGATATATAAATAGGTATATGAAGAGGTATATAAAGATGTAAATAAAGAGGTAAATAAAGAGGTATGTAAAGAGCTATATTAAGAGATAAATAAAGACGGAAATACAGAGGTAAATTTAGAGGTAAATAAAGAGGTATATGAAGAGGTAAATAAAGAGGTATATAAAGAGGTATATAAAGAGGTAAATAAAGAGTTTGTTAGAAGAGGTGTATAAAGAGGTAAATAAAGAGGTATATAAAGAGGTAAATAAAGATATATAAATAGGTATATAAAGAGGTAAATAAAGAGGTATATAAAGAGGTATATAAAGAGGTATATAAAGAGGTATATAAGGTGAATGCACTTATTTGTAAGTCGCTTTGGATAAGAGCGTCTGCTAAATGACTTAAATGTAAATGTAAAAATAAAGAGTTATATAAAGAGGTATATAAAGAGTTAAATAAAGAGGTATATAAAGAGGTAAATAAAGAGGTATAAAGAGGTGTTAGAAGAGGTATATAAAGAGGTATATAACGAGGTAAATAAAGAAGTAAATAAAGAGGTATATAAAGAAGTATATAAAGAAGTAAATAAAGAGGTAAATAAAGAGGAAAATAAAGAGGTATATAAAGAGGTATATAAAGATGTAAATAAAGAGGTAAATAAAGAGGTATATAAAGAGCTATATAAAGAGATAAATAAAGACCGAAATAGAGAGGTAAATAAAGAGGCAAATAAAGAGGTATATAAAGAGGGAAATGAAGAGGTATATAAAGAGGTAAATAAATAGGTAAATAAAGAGGTATACAAAGAGGTATATAAAGAGGTAAATAAAGAGGTAAATAAAGAGGTATATAAAGAGGTATATAAGTTGTATGCACCTATTTGTAAGTCGCTTTGGATAAGAGCGTCTGCTAAATGACTTAAATGTAAATGTAAAAATAAAGAGTTATATAAAGAGGTAAATAAAGAGCTATATAAAGAGGTAAATAAAGATATATACATATGTATATGAAGAGGTATATAAATATGTAAATAAAGAGGTAAATAAAGAGGTATATGAAGAGCTATATTAAGAGATAAATAAAGACGGAAATACAGAGGTAAATAAAGAGGTAAATAAAGAGGTATATAAAGAGGGATATGAAGAGGTATATAAAGAGGTAAATAAAGAGGTAAGTAAAGAGCTATATAAAGAGGTAAATAAAGAGGTAAATAAAGAGGTATATGAAGAGGTAAATAAAGAGGAATATAAAGAGCTATATAAAGAGGTAAATAAAGATATATGCATAGGTATATGAAGAGGTATATAAAGAGGGATATGAAGAGGTATATAAAGAGGTATATAAAGAGGTATGTAAAGAGGAATATAAAGAGCTATATAAAGAGGTAAATAAAGATATATACATAGGTATATGAAGAGGTATATAAAGAGGGATATGAAGAGGTATATAAAGAGGTATATAAAGAGGTAAATAAAGAGGTATATAAAGAGGTAAATAAGAGGTAAATGCAGAGGTATATGAAGAGGGAAATAAAGAGGTATATAAAGAGCTATATAAAGAGGTATATAAAGATATATAAATATGTATATGAAGAGGTTTATAAAGATGTAAATAAAGGGGTATATAAAGAGGTAAATAAAGAGGTAAATAAAGAGGTATATAAAGAGGTATATAAGGTGAATGCACCTATTTGTAAGTCGCTTTGGATAAGAGCGTCTGCTAAATGACTTAAATGTAAATGTAAAAATAAAGAGTTATATAAAGAGATAAATAAAGAGTTATATAAAGAGGTATATAAAGAGTTAAATGAAGAGGTATATAAAGAGGTAAATAAAGAGGTAAATAAAGAGGTATGTAAAGAGGTATATGAAGAGGTAAATAAAGAGGTATATAAAGAGCTATATAAAGAGGTAAATAAAGATATATACATAGGTATATGAAGAGGTATATAAAGAGGTAAATAATAGAGGTAAACGAAGAGGTATATAAAGAGCTATATAAAGAGGTAAAAAAAGAGGTAAATAAAAAGGTATATAAAGATTCATATAAAGAGGTATATGAAGAGGTAAATAAAGAGGTATATAAAGAGCTATATAAAGAGGTATATAAAGGTATATAAATAGGTATATGAAGAGGTTTATAAAGATGTAAATAAAGAGATATATAAAGAGGTATATAAAAAGGTAAATAAAGAGGTGTTAGAAGAGGTATATAAAGAGGTATATAAAGAGGTAAATAAAGAGGTGTTAGAAGAGATATATAAAGAGGTATATAAAGAGGTAAATAAAGAGGTGTTAGAAGAGGTAAATAAAGAGGTATATAAAGAGGTTTTAGAAGAGGTATATAAAGAGGTATATAAAGAGGTAAATAAAGATATATAAAGAGGTATATAAAGAGGTATATAAAGAGGTATATAAAGAGGTATATGAAGAGGTAAATAAAGAGGTATATAAAGAGCTATATAAAGATGTAAATGAAGATATATAAATAGGTATATGAAGAGGTATATAAAGATGTAAATAAAGAGGTAAATAAAGAGGTATGTAAAGAGCTATATTAAGAGATAAATAAAGACGGAAATACAGAGGTAAATAAAGAGGTAAATAAAGAGGTATATGAAGAGGTAAATAAAGAGTTTGTTAGAAGAGGTATATAAAGAGGTAAATAAAGAGGTATATAAAGAGGTAAATAAAGATATATAAATAGGTATATAAAGAGGTAAATAAAGAGGTATATAAAGAGGTATATAAAGAGGTATATAAGGTGAATGCACTTATTTGTAAGTCGCTTTGGATAAGAGCGTCTGCTAAATGACTTAAATGTAAATGTAAAAATAAAGAGTTATATAAAGAGGTATATAAAGAGTTAAATAAAGAGGTATATAAAGAGGTAAATAAAGAGGTAAAGAAAGAGGTAAATAAAGAGGTATATAAAGAGGTGTTAGAAGAGGTATATAAAGAGGTATATAAAGAGGTAAATAAAGAAGTAAATAAAGAGGTATATAAAGAGGTATATAAAGAGGTAAATAAAGAGGTAAATAAAGAGGAAAATAAAGAGGTATACAAAGAGGTATATAAAGAGGTAAATAAAGAGGTAAATAAAGAGGTAAATAAAGAGGTATATAAAGAGGTATATAAGGTGAATGCACCTATTTGTAAGTCGCTTTGGATAAAAGCGTCTGCTAAATGACTTAAATGTAAATGTAAAAATAAAGAGTTATATAAAGAGGTAAATAAAGAGTTATATAAAGAGGTATATAAAGAGTTAAATGAAGAGGTATATAAAGAGGTAAATAAAGAGGTAAATAAAGAGGTAAATAAAGAGGAAAATAAAGAGGTATACAAAGAGGTATATAAAGAGGTAAATAAAGAGGTAAATAAAGAGGTAAATAAAGAGGTATATAAAGAGGTATATAAGGTGAATGCACCTATTTGTAAGTCGCTTTGGATAAGAGCGTCTGCTAAATGACTTAAATGTAAATGTAAAAATAAAGAGTTATATAAAGAGGTAAATAAAGAGTTATATAAAGAGGTATATAAAGAGTTAAATGAAGAGGTATATAAAGAGGTAAATAAAGAGGTAAATAAAGAGGTATGTAAAGAGGTATATGAAGAGGTAAATAAAGAGGTATATAAAGAGCTATATAAAGAGGTAAATAAAGATATATACATAGGTATATGAAGAGGTATATAAAGAGGTAAATAATAGAGGTAAACGAAGAGGTATATAAAGAGCTATATAAAGAGGTAAAAAAAGAGGTAAATAAAAAGGTATATAAAGATTCATATAAAGAGGTATATGAAGAGGTAAATAAAGAGGTATATAAAGAGCTATATAAAGAGGTATATAAAGGTATATAAATAGGTATATGAAGAGGTTTATAAAGATGTAAATAAAGAGATATATAAAGAGGTATATAAAGAGGTAAATAAAGAGGTGTTAGAAGAGGTATATAAAGAGGTATATAGAGAGGTAAATAAAGAGGTGTTAGAAGAGATATATAAAGAGGTATATAAAGAGGTAAATAAAGAGGTGTTAGAAGAGGTAAATAAAGAGGTATATAAAGAGGTTTTAGAAGAGGTATATAAAGAGGTATATAAAGAGGTAAATAAAGATATATAAATAGGTATATAAAGAGGTATATGAAGAGGTAAATAAAGAGGTATATAAAGAGCTATATAAAGATGTAAATGAAGATATATAAATAGGTATATGAAGAGGTATATAAAGATGTAAATAAAGAGGTAAATAAAGAGGTATGTAAAGAGCTATATTAAGAGATAAATAAAGACGGAAATACAGAGGTAAATTTAGAGGTAAATAAAGAGGTATATGAAGAGGTAAATAAAGAGGTATATAAAGAGGTATATAAAGAGGTAAATAAAGAGTTTGTTAGAAGAGGTGTATAAAGAGGTAAATAAAGAGGTATATAAAGAGGTAAATAAAGATATATAAATAGGTATATAAAGAGGTAAATAAAGAGGTATATAAAGAGGTATATAAAGAGGTATATAAAGAGGTATATAAGGTGAATGCACTTATTTGTAAGTCGCTTTGGATAAGAGCGTCTGCTAAATGACTTAAATGTAAATGTAAAAATAAAGAGTTATATAAAGAGGTATATAAAGAGTTAAATAAAGAGGTATATAAAGAGGTAAATAAAGAGGTATAAAGAGGTGTTAGAAGAGGTATATAAAGAGGTATATAACGAGGTAAATAAAGAAGTAAATAAAGAGGTATATAAAGAAGTATATAAAGAAGTAAATAAAGAGGTAAATAAAGAGGAAAATAAAGAGGTATATAAAGAGGTATATAAAGATGTAAATAAAGAGGTAAATAAAGAGGTATATAAAGAGCTATATAAAGAGATAAATAAAGACCGAAATAGAGAGGTAAATAAAGAGGCAAATAAAGAGGTATATAAAGAGGGAAATGAAGAGGTATATAAAGAGGTAAATAAATAGGTAAATAAAGAGGTATACAAAGAGGTATATAAAGAGGTAAATAAAGAGGTAAATAAAGAGGTATATAAAGAGGTATATAAGTTGTATGCACCTATTTGTAAGTCGCTTTGGATAAGAGCGTCTGCTAAATGACTTAAATGTAAATGTAAAAATAAAGAGTTATATAAAGAGGTAAATAAAGAGCTATATAAAGAGGTAAATAAAGATATATACATATGTATATGAAGAGGTATATAAATATGTAAATAAAGAGGTAAATAAAGAGGTATATGAAGAGCTATATTAAGAGATAAATAAAGACGGAAATACAGAGGTAAATAAAGAGGTAAATAAAGAGGTATATAAAGAGGGATATGAAGAGGTATATAAAGAGGTAAATAAAGAGGTAAGTAAAGAGCTATATAAAGAGGTAAATAAAGAGGTAAATAAAGAGGTATATGAAGAGGTAAATAAAGAGGAATATAAAGAGCTATATAAAGAGGTAAATAAAGATATATGCATAGGTATATGAAGAGGTATATAAAGAGGGATATGAAGAGGTATATAAAGAGGTATATAAAGAGGTATGTAAAGAGGAATATAAAGAGCTATATAAAGAGGTAAATAAAGATATATACATAGGTATATGAAGAGGTATATAAAGAGGGATATGAAGAGGTATATAAAGAGGTATATAAAGAGGTAAATAAAGAGGTATATAAAGAGGTAAATAAGAGGTAAATGCAGAGGTATATGAAGAGGGAAATAAAGAGGTATATAAAGAGCTATATAAAGAGGTATATAAAGATATATAAATATGTATATGAAGAGGTTTATAAAGATGTAAATAAAGGGGTATATAAAGAGGTAAATAAAGAGGTAAATAAAGAGGTATATAAAGAGGTATATAAAGAGGTATATAAGGTGAATGCACTTATTTGTAAGTCGCTTTGGATAAGAGCGTCTGCTAAATGACTTAAATGTAAATGTAAAAATAAAGAGTTATATAAAGAGGTAAATAAAGAGTTATATAAAGAGGTATATAAAGAATTAAATAAAGAGGTATATAAAGAGGTAAATAAAGAGGTAAATAAAGAGGTATATAAAGATGTAAATAAAGAGGTAAATAAAGAGGTATATAAAGCGCTATATAAAGAGATAAATAAAGAGGTATATAAAGAGGAAAATCAAGAGGTAAATAAAGAGGTATATAAAGGGGTAAATAAAGAGGTATATAAAGAGGTGTTAGGAGAGGTATATAAAGAGGTATATAAAGAGGTAAATAAAGAAGTAAATAAAGAGGTATATAAAGAGGTATATAAAGAGGTAAATAAAGAGGTAAATAAAGAGGAAAATAAAGAGGTATATAAAGAGGTATATAAAGATGTAAATAAAGAGGTAAATAAAGAGGTATATAAAGAGCTATATAAAGAGATAAATAAAGAGGTATATAAAGAGGAAACTCAAGAGGTAAATAAAGAGGTATATAAAGGGGTAAATAAAGAGGTATATAAAGAGGTAAATAAAAGAGGTTAATGAAGAGGTAAATAAAGAGGTATATAAAGAGCTATATAAAGAGGTAAATAAAGAGGTATATCAAGAGGTAAATAAAAGAGGTTTATGAAGAGGTAAATAAAGAGGTATATAAAAGAGGTTTTAGCATAAAATATGTAAATAAAGATATATAAATAGGTATATGAAGAGGTATATAAAGATGTAAATAAAGAGGTAAATAAAGAGGTAAATAAAGAGCTATATTAAGAGATAAATAAAGACGGAAATACAGAGGTAAATAAAGAGGTAAATAAAGAGGTATATAAAGAGGTAAATAAAGAGGTAAATAAAGAGGTATATGAAGAGGTATATAAAGAGGGAAATTAAGAGGTATATAAAGAGGTATATAAAGAGGTAAATAAAGAGGTTGTTAGAAGAGGTATATAAAGAGGTAAATAAAGAGGTAAATAAAGAGGTATATAAAGAGCTATATAAATATTTAAATAAAGATATATAAATAGGTATATGAAGAGGTATATAAAGATGTAAATAAAGAGGTAAATAATGAGGTATATGAAGAGCTATATTAAGAGATAAATAAAGACGGAAATACAGAGGTAAATAAAGAGGTAAATAAAGAGGTATATAAAGAGGGATATGAAGAGGTATATAAAGAGGTAAATAAAGAGGTAAGTAAAGAGCTATATAAAGAGGTAAATAAAGAGGTAAATAAAGAGGTATATGAAGAGGTAAATAGAGGAATATAAAGAGCTATATAAAGAGGTAAATAAAGATATATGCATAGGTATATGAAGAGGTATATAAAGAGGGATATGAAGAGGTATATAAAGAGGTATATAAAGAGGTATGTAAAGAGGTATATAAAGAGGTAAATAAAGAGGTTGTTAGAAGAGGTATATAAAGACGTAAATAAAGAGGTAAATACAGAGGTGTTAGAAGAGGTATATAAATAGTTATATAAAGAGGAAAATAAAGAGGTATATAAAGAGGTAAATATAGAGGTAAATAAAGAGGTATATAAATAGGTAAATAAAGAGGTATGTAAAGAGCTACATAAAGAGGTAAATAAAGATATATAAATAGGTATATAAAGAGGTATATGAAGAGGTAAATAAAGAGGTATATAAAGAGCTATATAAAGAGGTAAATAAAGATATGTAAATAGGTATATGAAGAGGTATATAAGGATGTAAATGAAGAGGTAAATTAAGAGGTATATAAAGAGCTATATAAACAGGTATATAAATAGGTATATGAAAAGGTATATAAAGATGTAAATAAAGAGGTAAATAAAGAGGTATATAAAGAGCTATATAAAGAGATAAATAAAGACCGATATACAGAGGTAAATAAAGAGGCAAATAAAGAGCTATATAAAGAGGGATATGAAGAGGTATATAAAGAGGTATATAAAGAGGGAAATAAAGAGGTAAATAAAGAGGTATATAAAGAGGTAATTAAGAGGTAAATGAAGAGGTATATGAAGAGGGAAATAAAGAGGTATATAAAGAGCTATATAAAGAGGTATATAAAGATATATAAATATGTATATGAAGAGGTTTATAAAGATGTAAATAAAGGGGTATATAAAGAGGTAAATAAAGAGGTAAATAAAGAGGTATATAAAGAGGTATATAAGGTGAATGCACCTATTTGTAAGTCGCTTTGGATAAGAGCGTCTGCTAAATGACTTAAATGTAAATGTAAAAATAAAGAGTTATATAAAGAGGTAAATAAAGAGTTATATAAAGAGGTATATAAAGAGCTATATGAAGAGGTAAATAAAGAGGTATATAAAGAGCTATATAAAGAGGTAAATAAAGATATATACATAGGTATATAAAGAGGTATATAAAGAGGTAAATAATAGAGGTAAACGAAGAGGTATATAAAGAGCTATATAAAGAGGTAAAAAAAGAGGTAAATAAAAAGGTATATAAAGATTCATATAAAGAGGTATATGAAGAGGTAAATAAAGAGGTATATAAAGAGCTATATAAAGAGGTATATAAAGGTATATAAATAGGTATATGAAGAGGTTTATAAAGATGTAAATAAAGAGGTATATAAAGAGGTATATAAAGAGGTAAATAAAGAGGTGTTAGAAGAGGTATATAAAGAGGTATATAGAGAGGTAAATAAAGAGGTGTTAGAAGAAATATATAAAGAGGTATATAAAGAGGTAAATAAAGAGGTGTTAGAAGAGGTAAATAAAGAGGTATATAAAGAGGTATATAAAGAGGTAAATAAAGATATATAAATAGGTATATAAAGAGGTATATAAAGAGGTATATAAAGAGGTTTTAGAAGAGGTATATAAAGAGGTATATAAAGAGGTAAATAAAGATATATAAATAGGTATATAAAGAGGTATATAAAGAGGTATATGAAGAGGTAAATAATGAGGTATATAAAGAGCTATATAAAGATGTAAATGAAGATATATAAATAGGTATATGAAGAGGTATATAAAGAGGTAAATAAAGAGGTATATAAAGAGCTATATTAAGAGATAAATAAAGACGGAAATACAGAGGTAAATAAAGAGGTATATGAAGAGGTAAATAAAGAGGTGTTAGAAGAGGTATATAAAGAGGTATATTAAGATTTATATAAAGAGGTGTTAGAAGAGGTATATAAAGAGGTATATAAAGATGTAAATAAAGAGGTATATAAAGAGGTGTTAGAAGAGGTATATAAAGAGGTATATAAAGATGTATATAAAAATGTAAATAAAGAGGTGTTACAACACGTATATAAAGAGGTAAATAAAGATGTATATAAAGAGGTAAATAAAGAGGTAAATAAAGAGGTATATAAAGAGGTATATAAAGAGGTAAATAAAGAGGTAAATAAAGAGGTATATAAAGAGGTAATTAAGAGGTAAATGAAGAGGTATATGAAGAGGGAAATAAAGAGGTATATAAAGAGCTATATAAAGAGGTATATAAAGATATATAAATATGTATATGAAGAGGTTTATAAAGATGTAAATAAAGGGGTATATAAAGAGGTAAATAAAGAGGTAAATAAAGAGGTATATAAAGAGGTATATAAAGAGGTATATAAGGTGAATGCACCTATTTGTAAGTCGCTTTGGATAAGAGCGTCTGCTAAATGACTTAAATGTAAATGTAAAAATAAAGAGTTATATAAAGAGGTAAATAAAGAGTTATATAAAGAGGTATATAAAGAGCTATATGAAGAGGTAAATAAAGAGGTATATAAAGAGCTATATAAAGAGGTAAATAAAGATATATACATAGGTATATAAAGAGGTATATAAAGAGGTAAATAATAGAGGTAAACGAAGAGGTATATAAAGAGCTATATAAAGAGGTAAAAAAAGAGGTAAATAAAAAGGTATATAAAGATTCATATAAAGAGGTATATGAAGAGGTAAATAAAGAGGTATATAAAGAGCTATATAAAGAGGTATATAAAGGTATATAAATAGGTATATGAAGAGGTTTATAAAGATGTAAATAAAGAGGTATATAAAGAGGTATATAAAGAGGTAAATAAAGAGGTGTTAGAAGAGGTATATAAAGAGGTATATAGAGAGGTAAATAAAGAGGTGTTAGAAGAAATATATAAAGAGGTATATAAAGAGGTAAATAAAGAGGTGTTAGAAGAGGTAAATAAAGAGGTATATAAAGAGGTATATAAAGAGGTAAATAAAGATATATAAATAGGTATATAAAGAGGTATATAAAGAGGTATATAAAGAGGTTTTAGAAGAGGTATATAAAGAGGTATATAAAGAGGTAAATAAAGATATATAAATAGGTATATAAAGAGGTATATAAAGAGGTATATGAAGAGGTAAATAATGAGGTATATAAAGAGCTATATAAAGATGTAAATGAAGATATATAAATAGGTATATGAAGAGGTATATAAAGAGGTAAATAAAGAGGTATATAAAGAGCTATATTAAGAGATAAATAAAGACGGAAATACAGAGGTAAATAAAGAGGTATATGAAGAGGTAAATAAAGAGGTGTTAGAAGAGGTATATAAAGAGGTATATTAAGATTTATATAAAGAGGTGTTAGAAGAGGTATATAAAGAGGTATATAAAGATGTAAATAAAGAGGTATATAAAGAGGTGTTAGAAGAGGTATATAAAGAGGTATATAAAGATGTATATAAAAATGTAAATAAAGAGGTGTTACAACACGTATATAAAGAGGTAAATAAAGATGTATATAAAGAGGTAAATAAAGAGGTAAATAAAGAGGTATATAAAGAGGTATATAAAGAGGTAAATAAAGAGGTAAATAAAGAGGTATTTAAAGAGGTAGATAAAGAGGTGTTAGTAGAGGTATATAAAGAGGTATATAAAGAGCTATATAAAGAGGTAAATAAAGATATATAAAGAGGTATATATGTAAATAGGTATATGAAGAGGTATATAAAGAGGTAAATAAAGTGTTAAATAAAAGAGGTAAATAAAGTGGTAAATAAAAGAGGTTTATGAAGAGGTAAATAAAGAGGTATATAAAGAGCTATATAAAGAGGTAAATAAAGATATGTAAATAGGTATATGAAGAGGTAAATAAAGAGGTAAATAAAGAGGTATATAAAGAGCTATATAAAGATGTAAATAAAGAGGTAAATAAAGAGGTATATAAAGAGGAAAATAAAGAGGTAAATAAAGAGGTTTATAAAGGGGTAAATAAAGAGGTATATAAAGAGGTAAATAAAAGAGGTTTATGAAGAGGTAAATAAAGAGGTATATAAAGAGCTATATAAAGTGGTAAATAAAGAGGTATATAAAGAGGTAAATAAAAGAGGTTTATGAAGAGGTAAATAAAGAGGTATATAAAAGAGGTTTTAGCATAAAATATGTAAATAAAATTATATAAATAGGTATATGAAGAGGTATATAAAGATGTAAATAAAGAGCTATATAAAGAGGTAAATAAAGAGGTAAATAAAGAGGTATATGAAGAGGTAAATAAAGAGGTATATAAAGAGCTATATAAAGAGGTAAATAAAGATATATACATAGGTATATGAAGAGGTATATAAAGAGGGATATGAAGAGGTAAATAAAGAGGTATATAAAGAGGTATGTAAAGAGGTATATGAAGAGGTAAATAAAGAGGTATATAAAGAGCTATATAAAGAGGTAAATAAAGATATATACATAGGTATATAAAGAGGTATATAAAGAGGTAAATAATAGAGGTAAACGAAGAGGTATATAAAGAGCTATATAAAGAGGTAAAAAAAGAGGTAAATAAAAAGGTATATAAAGATTCATATAAAGAGGTATATGAAGAGGTTAAAGAGGTATATAAAGGTATATAAATAGGTATATGAAGAGGTTTATAAAGATGTAAATAAAGAGGTATATAAAGAGGTATATAAAGAGGTAAATAAAGAGGTGTTAGAAGAGGTATATAAAGAGGTATATAGAGAGGTAAATAAAGAGGTGTTAGAAGAAATATATAAAGAGGTATATAAAGAGGTAAATAAAGAGGTGTTAGAAGAGGTAAATAAAGAGGTATATAAAGAGGTATATAAAGAGGTAAATAAAGATATATAAATAGGTATATAAAGAGGTATATAAAGAGGTATATAAAGAGGTTTTAGAAGAGGTATATAAAGAGGTATATAAAGAGGTAAATAAAGATATATAAATAGGTATATAAAGAGGTATATAAAGAGGTATATGAAGAGGTAAATAATGAGGTATATAAAGAGCTATATAAAGATGTAAATGAAGATATATAAATAGGTATATGAAGAGGTATATAAAGAGGTAAATAAAGAGGTATATAAAGAGCTATATTAAGAGATAAATAAAGACGGAAATACAGAGGTAAATAAAGAGGTATATGAAGAGGTAAATAAAGAGGTGTTAGAAGAGGTATATAAAGAGGTATATTAAGATTTATATAAAGAGGTGTTAGAAGAGGTATATAAAGAGGTATATAAAGATGTAAATAAAGAGGTATATAAAGAGGTGTTAGAAGAGGTATATAAAGAGGTATATAAAGATGTATATAAAGATGTAAATAAAGAGGTGTTAGAACACGTATATAAAGAGGTAAATAAAGAGGTATATAAAGAGGTAAATAAAGAGGTAAATAAAGAGATATATAAAGAGGTATATAAAGAGGTAAATAAAGAGGTAAATAAAGAGGTAAATAAAGAGGTATTTAAAGAGGTAGATAAAGAGGTGTTAGTAGAGGTATATAAAGAGGTATATAAAGAGCTATATAAAGAGGTAAATAAAGATATATAAAGAGGTATATATGTAAATAGGTATATGAAGAGGTATATAAAGAGGTAAATAAAGTGTTAAATAAAAGAGGTAAATAAAGTGGTAAATAAAAGAGGTTTATGAAGAGGTAAATAAAGAGGTATATAAAGAGCTATATAAAGAGGTAAATAAAGATATGTAAATAGGTATATGAAGAGGTAAATAAAGAGGTAAATAAAGAGGTATATAAAGAGCTATATAAAGATGTAAATAAAGAGGTAAATAAAGAGGTATATAAAGAGGAAAATAAAGAGGTAAATAAAGAGGTATATAAAGGGGTAAATAAAGAGGTATATAAAGAGGTAAATAAAAGAGGTTTATGAAGAGGTAAATAAAGAGGTATATAAAGAGCTATATAAAGAGGTAAATAAAGAGGTATATAAAGAGGTAAATAAAAGAGGTTTATGAAGAGGTAAATAAAGAGGTATATAAAAGAGGTTTTAGCATAAAATATGTAAATAAAATTATATAAATAGGTATATGAAGAGGTATATAAAGATGTAAATAAAGAGCTATATAAAGAGGTAAATATAGAGGTAAATAAAGAGGTATATGAAGAGGTAAATAAAGAGGTATATAAAGAGCTATATAAAGAGGTAAATAAAGATATATACATAGGTATATGAAGAGGTATATAAAGAGGGATATGAAGAGGTAAATAAAGAGGTATATAAAGAGGTATGTAAAGAGGTATATAAAGAGGTAAATAAAGAGGTTGTTAGAAGAGGTATATAAAGAGGTAAATAAAGAGGTAAATACAGAGGTGTTAGAAGAGGTATATAAATAGTTATATAAAGAGGTAAATAAAGAGGTATATAAAGAGGTAAATAAAGAGGTAAATAAAGAGGTATATAAATAGGTAAATAAAGAGGTATATAAAGAGCTATATAAAGAGGTAAATAAAGATATGTAAATAGGTATATGAAGAGGTAAATAAAGAGGTAAATAAAGAGGTATATAAAGAGCTATATAAAGATGTAAATAAAGAGGTAAATAAAGAGGTATATAAAGAGGAAAATAAAGAGGTAAATAAAGAGGTATATAAAGGGGTAAATAAAGAGGTATATAAAGAGGTAAATAAAAGAGGTTTATGAAGAGGTAAATAAAGAGGTATATAAAGAGCTATATAAAGAGGTAAATAAAGAGGTATATAAAGAGGTAAATAAAAGAGGTTTATGAAGAGGTAAATAAAGAGGTATATAAAAGAGGTTTTAGCATAAAATATGTAAATAAAATTATATAAATAGGTATATGAAGAGGTATATAAAGATGTAAATAAAGAGCTATATAAAGAGGTAAATATAGAGGTAAATAAAGAGGTATATGAAGAGGTAAATAAAGAGGTATATAAAGAGCTATATAAAGAGGTAAATAAAGATATATACATAGGTATATGAAGAGGTATATAAAGAGGGATATGAAGAGGTAAATAAAGAGGTATATAAAGAGGTATGTAAAGAGGTATATAAAGAGGTAAATAAAGAGGTTGTTAGAAGAGGTATATAAAGACGTAAATAAAGAGGTAAATACAGAGGTGTTAGAAGAGGTATATAAATAGTTATATAAAGAGGTAAATAAAGAGGTATATAAAGAGGTAAATAAAGAGGTAAATAAAGAGGTATATAAATAGGTAAATAAAGAGGTATGTAAAGAGCTATATAAAGAGGTAAATAAAGATATATAAATAGGTATATAAAGAGGTATATGAAGAGGTAAATAAAGAGGTATATAAAGAGCTATATAAAGAGGTAAATAAAGATATGTAAATAGGTATATGAAGAGGTATATAAGGATGTAAATAAAGAGGTAAATTAAGAGGTATATAAAGAGCTATATAAACAGGTATATAAATAGGTATATGAAGAGGTATATAAAGATGTAAATAAAATAGGTAAATGAAGAGGTATATAAAGAGCTATATAAAGAGGTATATAAATGTATATAAATAGGTATATGAAGAGGTTTATAAAGATGTAAATAAAGAGGTATATAAAGAGGTATATAAAGAGGTAAATAAAGAGGTGTTAGAAGAGGTATATAAAGAGGTATATAGAGAGGTATATAAAGAGGTGTTAGAAGAGGTATATAAAGAGGTATATAAAGATGTATATAAAGATGTAAATAAAGAGGTGTTAGAACACGTATATAAAGAGGTAAATAAAGAGGTATATAAAGAGGTAAATAAAGAGGTAAATAAAGAGGTATATAAAGAGGTATATAAAGAGGTAAATAAAGAGGTAAATAAAGAGGTATATAAAGAGGTAGATAAAGAGGTGTTAGTAGAGGTATATAAAGAGGTATATAAAGAGCTATATAAAGAGGTAAATAAAGATATATAAAGAGGTATATATGTAAATAGGTATATGAAGAGGTATATAAAGAGGTAAATAAAGTGGTAAATAAAAGAGGTTTATGAAGAGGTAAATAAAGAGGTATATAAAAGCTATATAAAGATGTAAATAAAGAGGTAAATAAAGAGGTATATAAAGAGGAAAATCAAGAGGTAAATAAAGAGGTATATAAAGGGGTAAATAAAGGGGTATATAAAGAGGTAAATAAAAGAGGTTTATGAAGAGGTAAATAAAGAGGTATATAAAGAGCTATATAAAGAGGTAAATAAAGAGGTATATAAAGAGGTAAATAAAGAGGTAAATAAAGAGGTATATAAATAGGTAAATAAAGAGGTATGTAAAGAGCTATATAAAGAGGTAAATAAAGATATATAAATAGGTATATAAAGAGGTATATGAAGAGGTAAATAAAGAGGTATATAAAGAGCTATATAAAGAGGTAAATAAAGATATGTAAATAGGTATATGAAGAGGTATATAAGGATGTAAATAAAGAGGTAAATTAAGAGGTATATAAAGAGCTATATAAACAGGTATATAAATAGGTATATGAAGAGGTATATAAAGATGTAAATAAAATAGGTAAATGAAGAGGTATATAAAGAGCTATATAAAGAGGTATATAAAGGTATATAAATAGGTATATGAAGAGGTTTATAAAGATGTAAATAAAGAGGTATATAAAGAGGTATATAAAGAGGTAAATAAAGAGGTGTTAGAAGAGGTATATAAAGAGGTATATAGAGAGGTAAATAAAGAGGTGTTAGAAGAGATATATAAAGAGGTATATAAAGAGGTAAATAAAGAGGTGTTAGAAGAGGAAAATAAAGAGGTAAATAAAGAGGTTTTAGAAGAGGTATATAAAGAGGTATATAAAGAGGTAAATAAAGATATATAAATAGGTATATAAATAGGTATATAAAGAGGTATATAAAGAGGTATATGAAGAGGTAAATAAAGAGGTAAATAAAGAGGTATATAAAGAGCTATATAAATATTTAAATAAAGATATATAAATAGGTATATGAAGAGGTATATAAAGATGTAAATAAAGAGGTAAATAATGAGGTATATGAAGAGCTATATTAAGAGATAAATAAAGACGGAAATACAGAGGTAAATAAAGAGGTAAATAAAGAGGTATATAAAGAGGGATATGAAGAGGTATATAAAGAGGTAAATAAAGAGGTAAGTAAAGAGCTATATAAAGAGGTAAATAAAGAGGTAAATAAAGAGGTATATGAAGAGGTAAATAAAGAGGAATATAAAGAGCTATATAAAGAGGTAAATAAAGATATATACATAGGTATATGAAGAGGTATATAAAGAGGGATATGAAGAGGTATATAAAGAGGAAATAAAGAGGTATGTAAAGAGGTATATAAAGAGGTAAATAAAGAGGTTGTTAGAAGAGGTATATAAAGACGTAAATAAAGAGGTAAATACAGAGGTGTTAGAAGAGGTATATAAATAGTAATATAAAGAGGTAAATAAAGAGGTATATAAAGAGGTAAATAAAGAGGTAAATAAAGAGGTATATAAATAGGTAAATAAAGAGGTATGTAAAGAGCTACATAAAGAGGTAAATAAAGATATATAAATAGGTATATAAAGAGGTATATGAAGAGGTAAATAAAGAGGTATATAAAGAGCTATATAAAGAGGTTTATAAAGGTATATAAATAGGTATATGAAGAGGTTTATAAAGATGTAAATAAAGAGGTATATAAAGAGGTATATAAATAGCTATATAAAGAGGTAAATAAAGATATATACATAGGTATATGAAGAGGTATATAAAGAGGGATATGAAGAGGTATATAAAGAGGTATATAAAGAGGTGTATAAAGAGGTATATAAAGAGGTAAAAAAAGAGGTTGTTAGAAGAGGTATATAAAGAGGTAAATAAAGAGGTAAATAAAGAGTTTGTTAGAAGAGGTATATAAAGAGGTAAATAAAGAGGTATATAAAGAGGTAAATAAAGATATATACATAGGTATATAAAGAGGTAAATAAAGAGGTATATAAAGAGCTCTATAAAGAGGTAAATAAAGACATATACATAGGTATATGAAGAGGTATATAAAGAGGGATATGAAGAGGTATATAAAGAGGTATATAAAGAGGTGTATAAAGAGGTATATAAAGAGGTAAAAAAAGAGGTTGTTAGAAGAGGTATATAAAGAGGTAAATAAAGAGGTAAATAAAGAGGTGTTAGAAGAGGTATATAAAGAGGTATATAAAGATGTAAATAAATAGGTAAATAAAGAGGTATATAAAGAGGTAAATAAAGAGGTAAATAAAGAGGTATATGAAGAAGTAAATAAAGAGGTATATAAAGAGCTATATAAAGAGGTAAATAAAGATATATACATAAGTATATGAAGAGGTATATAAAGAGGTATATGAAGAGGTATATAAAGAGGTGTATATAAAGAGGTATATAAAGAGGTAAATAAAGAGGTTGTTAGAAGAGGTATATAAAGAGGTAAATAAAGAGGTAAATAAAGAGGTGTTAGAAGAGGTATATAAAGAAGTATATAAATAGTTATATAAAGAGGTAAATAAAGAGTTATATAAAGAGGTAAATAAAGAGGTAAATAAAGAGGTGTTAGAAGAGGTATATAAAGCGGTATATAAAGATGTAAATAAATAGGTAAATAAAGCGGTATATAAAGATGTAAATAAATAGGTAAATAAAGAGGTATATAAAGAGGGAAATAAAGAGGTATATAAAGAGCTATATAAAGAGGTAAATAAAGATATATAAATAGGTATATAAAGAGGTATATAAAGAGGTATATAAAGAGGTATATGAAGAGGTAAATAAAGAGGTATATAAAGAGCTATATAAAGAGGTAAATAAAGATATGTAAATAGGTATATGAAGAGGTATATAAAGATGTAAATAAAAAGGTAAATAAAGAGGTATATAAAGAGCTATATAAAGAGGTAAATAAAGATATATACATAGGTACATGAAGAGGTATATAAAGAGGGATATGAAGAGGTATAGAAAGAGGTATATAAAGAGGTATGTAAAGAGGTTTATGAAGAGGTAAATAAAGATGTTATAATAAAAATAATATGCCATTTAGCAGACGCTTTTATCCAAAGCGACTTACAGTCATGCGTGCATACATTTTTTTTTGTTTTTGTGTATGGGTGGTCCCGGGGATCGAACCCACTACCTTGGCGTTACAAGCGCTGTGCTCTACCAGTTGAGCTACAGAGGACCACATGTTGTTAGAAGAGGTATATAAGAGGTATATAAATAGTTATATAAAGAGGTAAATTAAGAGGTATATGAAGAGCTATTTAAAGATGTAAATAAAGAGGTAAATAAATAGGTATATAAAGAGGTAGATAAAGAGGTGTTAGTAGAGGTATATAAAGAGATATATGAAGAGGTAAATAAAGATATATACATAGGTATATGAAGAGGTATATAAAGATGTAAAAAAAGAGGTAAATAAAGAGGTAAATAAAGAGGTATATAAAGAGCTACATTAAGAGATAAATAAAGACGGAAATACAGATTTAAATAAAGAGGTAAATAAAGAGGTATATAAAGAGGTAAATAAAGAGGTATATGAAGAGGTAAATAAAGAGGTATATAAAGAGCTCTATAAAGAGGTAAATAAAGATATATACATAGGTATATGAAGAGGTATATAAAGAGGGATATGAAGAGGTATATAAAGAGGTAAATAAAGAGGTAAATACAGAGGTGTTAGAAGAGGTATATAAAGAGGTATATAAATAGTTATATAAAGACGTAAATTAAGAGGTATATGAAGAGCTATATAAAGAGGTAAAAAAAGAGGTAAATTAAAGAGGTATATAAAGAGCTATATAAAGATGTAAATAAAGAGGTAAATAAATAGGTATATAAAGAGGTAGATAAAGAGGTGTTAGTAGAGGTATATAAAGATATATATAAAGAGGTATATAAAGAGCTATATAAAGATATATAAATAGGGATATGAAGAGGTATATAAAGATGTAAAAAAAGAGGTAAATTAAGAGGTATATAAAGAGCTATATAAAGAGGTATATGAAGAGGTATACAAAAAGAGGTATATAAAGAGGTAAATAAAATAGGTTTATGAAGAGGTAAATAAAGAGGTATATAAAGAGCTATATAAAGAGGTAAATAAAGATATATAAATAGGTATATGAAGAGGTATATAAAGAGGTATATAAAGAGGTAAATAAAGAGGTATATAAAGAGCTATATAAAGAGGTAGATAAAGAGGTGTTAGTAGAGGTATACAAAGAGGTATATAAAGAGCTATATAAAGAGGTAAATAAAGATATATAAATAGGTATATAAAGAGGTATATAAAGAGGTATATAAAGAGGTAAATAAAGAGGTATATAAAGAGGAAAATAAAGAGGTATATAAAGAGGTATAGAAAGAGGTAAATAAAGATTTATAAATAGGTATATAAAGAGGTATATAAAGAGGTAAATAAAGAGATATATAAAGAGGAAAATAAAGAGGTATATAAAGAGGTATAGAAAGAGGTATATAAGGTGAATGCACCTATTTGTAAGACGCTCTGGATAAGAGCGTCTGCTAAATGACGTAAATGTAAATGTAAAATAAAGAGGTAAATAACGAGGTAAATAAAGAATTGTTAGAAGAGGTATATAAAGAGGTATATAAAGAGGTATATAAAGAGGTAAATAAAGAGGTAAATAAAGAGGTATATAAAGAGGTAGATAAAGAGGTGTTAGTAGAGGTATATAAAGAGGTGTTAGAAGAGGTATATAAATAGTTATATAAAGAGGTAAATAAGGAGGTATATAAAGAGGTAAATAAAGAGGTAAATAAAGAGGTGTTAAAAGAGGTATATAAAGAGGTATATAAAGATGTAAATAAAGAGGTAAATAAAGAGGTATATAAAGAGGTAAATAAAGAGGTATATAAAGAGCTATATAAAGGGGTAAATAAAGATATATAAATAGGTATATAAATAGGTATATAAAGAGGTATATGAAGAGGTAAATAAAGATATGTAAATAGGTATATGAAGAGTTATATAAAGATGTAAATAAAGAGGTAAATTAAGAGGTATATAAAGAGCTATATAAAGAGGTATATAAAGAGGTACATAAAGAGGTATATAAAGAGGTAAATAAAAGAGGTATATGAAGAGGTAAATAAAGAGGTATATAAAGAGCTATATAAAGAGGTAGATAAAGAGGTGTTAGTAGAGGTATACAAAGATGTATATAAAGAGCTATATAAAGAGGTAAATAAAGATATATAAATAGTTATATAAAGAGGTGTTAGAAGAGGTATATAAAGAAGTATATAAATAGTTATATAAAGAGGTAAATAAAGAGGTATATAAAGAGGTAAATAAAGAGGTGTTAGAAGAGGTATATAAAGAGGTATATAAAGATGTAAATAAATAGGTAAATAAAGAGGTATATGAAGAGGTAAATAAAGAGGTATATAAAGAACTATATAAAGAGGTAAATAAAGATATGTAAATAGGTATATGAAGAGGTATATAAAGATGTAAATAAAGAGGTAAATAAAGAGGTATATAAAGAGGTAAATAAAGAGGTGTTAGAAGAGGTATATAAAGAAGTATATAAATAGTTATATAAAGAGGTAAATAAAGAGGTAAATAAAGAGGTATATGAAGAGGTAAATAAAGAGGTATATAAAGAACTATATAAAGAGGTAAATAAAGATATGTAAATAGGTATATGAAGAGGTATATAAAGATGTAAATAAAGAGGTAAATAAAGAGGTATATAAAGAGGGATATGAAGAGGTATATAAAGAGGTAAATAAAGATGTAAATAAAGAGGTAAATAAAGAGGTATATAAAGAGGTAAATAAAGAGGTAAATAAAGAGGTATATGAAGAGGTAAATAAAGATGTATATAAAGGCCTATATAAAGAGGTAAATAAAGATATATACATAGGTATATGAAGAGGTATATAAAGAGGGATATGAAGAGGTATATAAAGAGGTATATAAAGAGGTATGTAAATAGGTATATAAAGAGGTAAATAAAGAGGTTGTTAGAAGAGGTATATAAAGACGTAAATAAAGAGGTAAATACAGAGGTGTTAGAAGAGGTATAAAAAGAGGTATATAAATAGTTATATAAAGAGGTAAATAAAGAGGTATATAAAGAGGTAAAAAAGAGGTAAATAAAGAGGTGTTAGAAGAGGTATATAAAGAGTTAAATAAAGAGGTATACAAAGAGGTAAATAAAGAGGTATATAAAGAGGTAAATAAAAAGGTAAATTAAAGAGGTATATGAAGAGGTAAATAAAGAGGTATATAAAGAGATATATAAAGAGGTAAATAAAGTTATATAAAGAGGTATATGAAGAGGTATATAAAGAGGTAAATGAAGAGGTAAATAAATAGGTATATAAAGATCTATATAAAGAGATAAATAAAGACGGAAATACAGAGGTAAATAAAGAGGCAAATAAAGAGGTATATAAAGAGGGATATGAAGAGGTATATAAAGAGGTAAATAAAGAGGTAAATAAAGAGGTAAATAAAGAGGTATATGAAGAGGTAAATAAAGAGGTATTTAAAGAGCTATATAAAGAGCTAAATAAAGATACATAGGTATATGAAGAGGTATATAAAGAGGTAAATAAAATAGGTAAATAAAGAGGTACATAAAGAGCTATATAAAGAGGTTAAAAAAGAGGTAAATTAAAGAGGTATATGAAGAGGTAAATAAAGAGGTATATAAAGAGGTATATAAAGAGGTATATGAAGAGGTAAATAAAGAGGTATATAAAGAGCTTTATAAAGAGGTATATAAATATATATAAATAGGTATATGAAAGGGTTTATAAAGAGGTATATAAATATATATAAATAGGTATATGAAGAGGTTTATAAAGAGGTATAAATAGGTATATAAAGAGGTATATAAAGAGGTAAATAAAGAGGTAAATAAAGAGGTATATAAAGAGGTGTTAGAAGAGGTATATAAAGAGGTATATAAAGAGGTAAATAAAGAGGTAAATAAAGAGGTATATGAAGAGGTAAATAAAGAGGTAAATAAAGAGATATATAAAGAGGTATATAAAGAGGTAAATAAAGAGGTAAATAAAGAGGTATATAAAGAGGGAAATAAAGAGGTATATAAAGAGGTATATAAAGAGGTAAATAAAAAGGTAAATAAAGAGTTATATAAAGAGTTATTTAAAGAGTTAAATAAAGAGGTATATAAAGAGGTAAATAAAGAGGTATATAAAGAGGTAAATAAAGAGGTATATAAAGAGGTATATGAAGAGGTATATAAATATGTAAATAAAGACGTAAATAAAGAGGTATATAAAGAGGAAAATAAAGAGGTATATAAAGAGGCATATAAAGAGGTAAATAAAGAGGTAAATAAAGAGGTAAATAAAGAGGTATATAAAGAGGTATATAAAGAGCTATATAAAGAGGTAAATAAATATATATACATAGGTATATGAAGAGGTATATAAAGAGGTAAATAAAAGAGGTAAATAAAGAGGTATATAAATAGCTATATAAAGAGGTAAAAAAAGAGGTATATAAATATTTCTATAAAGAGGTATATGAAGAGGTAAATAAAGAGGTATATAAAGAGCTATATAAAGAGGCATATAAAGATATATGAATAGGTATATGAAGAGGTTTATAAAGATGTAAATAAAGAGGTATATAAAGAGGTTAATAAAGAGGTGTTAGAAGAGGTATATAAAGAGGTAAATAAAGAGGTAAATAAAGAGGTAAATAACGAGGTAAATAAAGAGGTATATAAAGAGGTGTTAGAAGAGGTATATAAAGAGGTATATAAAGAGGTAAATAAAGAGGTAAATAAAGAGGTATATGAAGAGGTAAATAAAGAGGAAAATAAAGAGGTATATAAAGAGGTATATAAAGAGGTAAATAAAGATGTAAATAAAGAGGTAAATAAAGAGGTATATAAAGAGGTATATAAGGTGAATGCAACTATTTGAAAGTCGCTTTGGATAAGAGCGTCTGCTAAATGACTTAAATGTAAATGTAAAAATAAAGAGTTATATAAAGAGGTAAATAAAGAGTTATATAAAGAGGTATATAAAGAGTTAAATAAAGAGGTATATAAAGAGGTAAATAAAGAGGTAAATAAAGAGGTATGTAAAGAGGTATATGAAGAGGTAAATAAAGAGGTATATAAAGAGCTATATAAAGAGGTAAATAAATATATATACATAGGTATATGAAGAGGTATATAAAGAGGTAAATAAAAGAGGTAAATAAAGAGGTATATAAAGAGCTATATAAAGAGGTAAAAAATAGGTAAATTAAAGAGGTATATGAAGAGGTAAATAAAGAGGTATATAAATATTTATATAAAGAGGTATATGAAAAGGTAAATAAATTTGTATATAAAGAGCTATATAAAGAGGCATATAAAGATATATAAATAGGTATATGAAGAGGTATATAAAGATGTAAATAAAGAGGTATATAAAGAGGTATATAAAGAGGTAAATAAAGAGGTGTTAGAAGAGGTATATAAAGAGGTATATAAAGAGGTAAATAAAGAGGTAAATAAAGAGGTAAATAAAAAGGAATATAAAGAGGTGTTAGAAGAGGTATATAAAGAGGTATATGAAGAGGTAAATAAAGAGGTAAATAAAGAGGTAAATAAAGAGGTATATAAAGAGGTATATAAAGAGGTAAATAAAGAGGTGTTAGAAGCGGTATATAAAGAGGTATATAAAGAGGTAAATAAAGAGGTAAATAAAGAGGTAAATAAAAAGGAATATAAAGAGGTGTTAGAAGAGGTATATAAAGAGGTATATGAAGAGGTAAATAAAGAGGTAAATAAAGAGGTAAATAAAGAGGTAAATAAAGAGGTATATAAAGAGTTATATAAGGTGAATGCACCTATTTGTAAGTCGCTTTGGATAAGAGCGCCTGCTAAATGACTTAAATGTAAATTTAAAAATAAAGAGTTATATAAATAGGTAAATAAAGAGTTATATAAAGAGGTATATAAAGAGTTAAATAAAGAGGTAAATAAAGAGGTAAATAAAGAAGTATGTAAAGAGGTATATAAAGAGTTAAATAAAGGGGTATATAAAGAAGTAAATAAAGAGGTAAATAAAGAGGTATGTAAAAAGGTATATGAAGAGCTATATAAAGAGGTATGTAAAGTGGTAAATAAAGAGGAATATAAAGAGGTATATAAAGAGGTATATAAAGAGGTATATAAAGAGGTAAATAAAGATTTATATAAAGAGGTATATAAATAGGTAAATAAAGAGGTATATAAAGAGGTAAATAAAGAGGTAAACAAAGAGGTATATAAAGAGGTACATAAAGAGGTATATGAAGAGGTAAATAAAGAGGTAAACAAAGAGGTATATGAAAAGGTAAATAAAGAGGTATATAAAGAGGTAAATAAAGAGGTATATGAAGAGGTAAATAAAGAGGTATATAAAGAGCTATATGAAGAGGTAAATAAAGATATATACATAGGTATATGAAGAGGTATATAAAGAGGTATATGAAGAGGTATATAAAGAGGTAAATAAAGAGGTATATAAAGAGGTATATGCAGAGGTAAATAATGAGCTATATAAAGAGCTATATAAAGAGATAAATAAATACGTAAATAAAGAGGTAAATAAAGAGCTACATAAAGAGGTAAATAAAGAGGTAAATAAAGACGTAAATAAAGAGCTATATAAATAGGTAAATAAAGAGGTATATAAAGAGGTAAATAAAGAGGTATATAAAGAGGTATATGCAAAGGTAAATAAAGAGGTAAATAAAGAGGTATACTGAAATAAAATGTGAAGCCACACTCCAACGGTTTCTGCCTGAACTGTGACTCCTACTGGTATATGAGGTGTAATGCACTTTAGTGAGAACAAGTCTACGATCCAGATGCCTACATCTATGTACCCTGCTCAGTAGTGTAAAGTACTTAAGTAGAAATACTTTAAAGGACTACTTAAGTGGTTGTTTTAGGTATCTGTTCTTTACTATTTATATTTTCTACAACTTTTATTTTTACTTCGCTACCATCCTAAAGAGAATAATGTATTTTTACTTCATACATTTTCCCTGTAACACAAAAGTACTTGTTACATTTTGAATGCTTAGCAGGACAGGAAAATGGTCAAATTCACACACTTATCAAGACAACATCCCTGAACATCCTTACTGATTCTGATCTGGCAGATTCACTAAACACAAATACTTTGTTTGTAAATTATGTCTGAGTGTTGGAGTGTGCCCCTGTTTATACGTAAATTACTTTTGATACTTAAGTATATTTTAGCAATTACATTTACACTACCAGTCAAATGTTTGGACACAGCTACTCATTCAAGGGTTTTTCTTTATTTGTATTATTTTTTACATTGTAGAATAATAGTGAAGACATCAAAACGATGTAATAACACCTTTGGAATAATTTAGTAACCAAAAAAGTGATAAACAAATCCACATATATTTTATATTTGAGATTCTTCAAATAGCCACCCTTTGCCTTGATGACAGCTTTGCACACTCTTGGCATTCTCTCAATGCATTTCAATTAACACGTGTGCCTCCTTAAAAGTTAATTTGTGGAATGTATTTCCTTCTTAATGCGTTTGAGCCAATCAGTTATGTTGTGACAAGGAGGGGGGATATACAGAAGATAGCCATATTTGGTAAAAGACCAAGTCCATATTATGACAAGAACATCTCAAATAAGCAAAGAGAAATGACAGTCCATCATTATTTTAAGACATGAAGGTCAGTCAATACGGAACATTTCAAGAACTTTGAAAGTTTCTAAAAGTGCAGACGGAAAAACCATCCAGCGCTATGATGAAACTGGCTCTCATGAGGACCGCCACAGGAATGGAAGAGCCACAGTTACCTCTGCTGCAGAGGATAAGTTCATTATAGTTACCAGCCTCAGAAATTGCAGCCCAAATAAATGCTTCACATCTCAACATTAATTGTTCAGAGGAGACTGGGTGAATCAGGTGGAATTGCTGCAAAGAAACCACTACTAAAGGACACCAATACGAAGAAGAGACTTGCTTGGGCCAAGAAACACGAGCAATGGACATTAGACCGGTGGAAATGTGTCCTTTGGTCTGGAGTCCAAATTTGAGATTTCTGGTTCCAACCGTAATGTATTTGTGAGACGCGGTGTGGGTGAACGGAAAATATCTGCATGTGTATTTCCCACCGTAAAGCATGGAGGAGGACGTGTTATGGTGTGGGGGTGCTTTGCTGGTGACACTGTCTGTGATTTATTTAGAATTCAAGGCACACAGCATTCTGCAGTGATACGCTATCCCATCTGGTTTGGGCTTAGTTGGACTATCATTTGTTTTTCAACAGGACAATGACCCAACACACCTCCAGGCTGTGTTAGGGCTATTTGACCAAGAAGGATAGTGATGGAGTGCTGCATCAGATGACCTGGCCTCCACAATCCCCCGAACTCAACCAAATTGAGATGGTTTGGGATGAGTCGGACCGCAGAGTGAAGGAAAAGCAGTCAACAAGTGCTCAGTATATGTGGGAACTCCTTCAAGACTGTTGGAAAAGCATTCTAGGTGAAGCTGGTTGAGAGAATGTCAAGAGTGTGCAAAGCTGTCATCAAGGCAAAGTGTGGCTATTTGAAGAATCTCACGTTCTTCATTACTACATGATTCCATATGTGTTATTTCATGGTTTTGATGTCTTCACTATTATTCTACAATGTAGAAAATAGTCAAAATGAAGAAAAACCCTTGAATGAGTAGGTGTTCTAAAACTTTTGACTGGTACTGTACCTCATGCATCTTCCATTCCTTTCTTCTTGATATCCCTCATGCATCTACCATTATATTCTATTTGTCACACCCTGATCTGTTTCACCTGTCTTTGTGCTTGCCTCCACCCCCCTCCATGTGTCGCCCATCTTCCCCATTTTCCCCAGTGTATTTATACCTGTGTTCTCTGTTTGTCTGTTGCCAGTTCGTTTTGTTTCGTCAAGCCTACCAGCGTTTTCCCCTTTGCTCCTGTCTTTCTCAAGTTCCTGTTTTCTAGTTTTCCCAGTTTTGACCATTCTGCCTGCCCTGACCCTGAGACTGCCTGCTGTTCTGTACCTTGTCACAACACCCCAGATTATTGACCTCTGCCTGCCCTTGACCTGTCGTTTGCCTGCCCCCTGTTTTTGTAATGAACTTTTGTTACTTCGACACTGTCTGCATCTGGGTCTTCTCCTGAAACTTGATACTATTAAAGAGAATTTCCCATGTCGGTGAAACAGGTGGCTGAACATCTAGTTCTGTAGTTCTGCCCTGGGATTAGTATTGCTGCAAGGTATAGTAGATGTGTAGCAGACTGGCTGTTATCGAAGGCAGCTGTGTACCCGCCTGGCTGTTATTGAAGGCAGCTGTGTACCCGCCTGGCTGTTATCGAAGGCAGCTGTGTACCCGCCTGGCTGTTATTGAAGGCAGCTGTGTACCCGCCTGGCTGTTATTGAAGGCAGCTGTGTACCCGCCTGGCTGTTATTGAAGGCAGCTGTGTACCCGCCTGGCTGTTATTGAAGGCAGCTGTGTACCCGCCTGGTTGTCATTGAAGGCAGTTGTGTACCCGCCTGGTTGTTATCGAAGGCAGCTGTGTACCCGCCTGGCTGTTATCGAAGGCAGCTGTGTACCCGCCTGGCTGTTATCGAAGGCAGCTGTATACCAGCCTGGGTGTTATCGAAGGCAGCTGTATACCAGCCTGGTTGTTGTTGTGTATTTCCCTCCTTCCTTTATTTCTTTCCTATTATTCTAGCTATTGTTTTACCTCAATCTCTCTCCTCCCCTCCTCTGTGTATTCCCTCTCTCTCACTCTCTCTTTCTCTGTCACTCTCTCTCTATTGTTATGTTCCCTCTTTCTCTCTCCTCCTCTGTTCCCTCTCTCTCCTGTGATGTTCCATCTCTCTCTTCCTGTGTGTGGGTAGCAGCTGGCAGATCTAAATTTGGAGGGTTCACCGTTATGAGGCAGAACATGGTCTAAATCAGGGCACCATCCCTGTATCTCTGCTGTCCTTAATTAGAATAAATAATGCTGTCAACCTCCCTCTAAACCGAGTCACACAGGGCTAACTACCATCGGAGGAGGAGGACACCTAAATATAAATATTACAGAGGATATTATATTGAGGATAAAGATGGGAGATGCTTATGAGATAAAAACTGATGTTAAATGTAGAGAAAACAAGAGTTTATCGTCTACTCAATATTAGTCTCTAGTTTACTCTCAATATTAGTCTCCAGTTTACTCTCAAAATTAGTCTCTAGTTTACTCTCAATATTAGTCTCTATTTCATCTCAATATTAGTGTCTAGTTTACTCTCAATATTTGTCTCTAGTTTACTCTCAATATTAGTCTGTAGTTTACTCTCAATATTAGTCTCTATTTCATCTCAATATTAGTCTCTAGTTTACTCTCAATATTAGTCTCTAGTTTATTCTCAATATTAGTCTCTAGTTTACTCTCAATATTAGTCTCTATTTAATATCAACATTAGTTTCTAGTTTACTCTCAATATTAGTCTCTATTTAATATCAACATTAGTGTCTAGTTTACTCTCAATATTTGTCTCTAGTTTACTCTCAATATTAGTGTGTAGTTTACTCTCAATATTAGTCTCTATTTCATCTCAATATTAGTCTCTAGTTTACTCTCAATATTAGTCTCTAGTTTATTCTCAATATTAGTCTCTAGTTTACTCTCAATATTAGTCTCTAGTTTACTCTCAATATTAGTCTCTATTTAATATCAACATTAGTCTCTAGTTTACTCTCAATATTAGTCTCTAGTTTATTCTCAATATTAGTCTCTATTTCATCTCAATATTAGTGTCTTGTTTACTCTCAATATTAGTCTCTAGTTTACTCTCAATATTAGTCTCTAGTTTAATCTCAATATTAGTTTCTAGTTTACTATCAATATTAGTCTCTATTTCATCTCAATATTAGTCTCTAGTTTATTCTCAATATTAGTCTCTAGTTTACTCTCAATATTAGTCTCTAATTTACACTCAAAATTAGTCTAGTTTACTCTCAATATTAGTCTCTATTTCATCTCAATATTAGTCTCTAGTTTACTCTCAATATGAGTCTCTAGTTTACTCTAAATATTAGTCTCTAGTTTACCCTTTGAATTGAAATAATGATTTTATTAGATAGCAATGTATCTATTAGATAGTAATCGAATTATCGAAGGTAGCTGTGTGCCTCGCTGCGGTAATGTATCTAATGTTAATACCATTGGGTTCTAGCTACATTCACAGGAGGCTGAGATATTTAAAAGGGAAAAGAAGGCGCTGAAGTTTCATTGGATTCCTTGAATGTAGCTAAGACCTTTAACTTTTCATCCTACACTCGTTACTATTGAACCCCTTATATATTCAGTGCATTCTGAAAAGTATTCAGACCCCTTGACTTTTTCCACATTTTGTTACATTACAGCTTTATTCTACATTTACATTTTTACATTTTAGTCAATTAGCAGACGCTCTTATCCAGAGCGACTTACAGTTAGTGAATACATTATTTTGTTTTTTATACTGGCCCCCCGTTGGAATCGAACCCACAACCCTGGCATTGCAAATGCCATGCTCTATCAACTGAGCTACATCCCTGCCGGCCATTCCCTCCCCTACCCTGGACGACGCTGGGCCAATTGTGCGCCGCCCATGAGTCTCCCGGTCGCGGACGGCGGCGACAGAGCCTGGATTCGAACCAGGATCTACTCAGCCACTCAGTTCTAAAATTGAATAAATATAAAAACCTCCTCATCAGTCTATACACAATACCCCATAATGACAAAGCGAAAACAGGTTTCCAGATTTTTGCAAATGTATTAAAAATAAAAAACAGAAATACCTTATTTACATAAGTATTCAGACCCTTTGCTATGAGACTCGACATTGAGCTCAGGTGCATCCTGTTTCCATTGGTCATCCTTGAGATGTTTGTAGAACTTGATTGGAATCCACCTGTGGTACATTAAATTGATTGGACATGATTTGGAAAGGCACACACCTGTCTATATAAGGTCCCACAGTCGACAGTGCATGTCAGAGCAAAAACCAAGCCATGAGGTCAAAGGAATTGTCCGTAGAGCTCCGAGACAGGATTGTGTCGAGGCACAGATCTGGGGAAAGGTACCAAAATATTTCTGCAGCATTGAAGGTCCCAGAGAACACAGTGGCCTCCATCATTCTTCAATGGAAGAAGTTTGGAACCACCAAGACTCGTCCTAGAGCTGGCCGCCCGGCCAAACTGAGCAATCGGGGGAGAAGGGCCTTGTCCAGGGAGTTGACCAAGAACCCGATGGTCACTCTGACAGAGCTCCAGAGTTCCTCTGTGGAGATGGGAGAAACTTCCAGAAGGACAACCATCTCTGCAGCACTCCACCAATCAGGCCTTTATGGTAGAGTGGCAGACGGAAGCCACTCCTTAGTAAAAGGCACGACAGCCCGCTTGGAGTTTGCCAAAAGGCACCTAAAGACTCTCAGACCATGAGAAACAAGATTATCTGGTCTGATGAAACCAAGATTGAACTCTTTGACCTGAATGCAAAGCGTCACGTCTGGAGGAAACCTGGCACCATCCCTATGGTGAAGCATGGTGGTGGCAGCATCATGCTGTGGGGATGTTTTTCGGTGGCAGGGACTGGGAGACTAGTCAGGATCGAGGCAAAGATGAACGGAGCAAAGTACAGAGAGATCCTTGATGAAAACCTGCTCCAGAGCTCTCAGGACCTCATACTGGGGCGAAGCTTCACCTTCCAACAGGACAATGACCCTAAGTACACAGCCAAGACAATGCAGGAGTGGCTTTGGGACAAGTCTCTGAATGTCCTTGAGTGGCCCAGCCAGAGCCCGGACTTGAACCCGATCGAACATCTCTGGAGAGACATGAAAATAGCTCTGCAGCGACGCTCCCCATCCAACCTGACAGAGCTTGAGAGGATTTTTAATAAATTAGCAAACATTTCAAAACCTGTCTTTGCTTTGTCATTATGGGGTATTGTATTATAGATTGATGAGGGGAAAAAACGATTTAATCAATTTGAGAATAAGACTGTAACCTAACAAAATGGGGAAAAAGTCAAGGGGTCTGAAGACTTTCTGAAGGCGCTGTACATACAGCATACCCTATCTACTGACACGCTCCACCATCTGGTCTCTCTCATTCTGGAGACAACTGTGTGTTGTGTTGTACTTAACAAGAGCCCATCAAGTCTCTGTGTATCTATCCTCCATAATGCTGAGACAGTGACTGCATCCCAAATAGTTGTTGACTAGGGCATTATGTGCAGCCTATAGGGCTCCGGTCAAAAGTAGTGCATTATATAGGGAACATGGTGCCATTTGGGATCCAGGCACAGTTTTGTAGGGGGGAAGTATGGGCCACAATCAAGTGAATCAAGTGAACACCTTATATGAAGAGTTAGCAGTCTTCATTTCACTTGTGTAATCAAGTCTATCTACTTAGAAACAGAACAGAGAAGACCATTTTCAGCCTGACGTCATCCTGGCACGTTTTGGCAAAAAAGGTCAAATGTCTCAGGAGTTGATGTTTTTCTCAATAAATTGGGTTCAATGTGAAACGGTGAGTGTTACAGAGTTTACATTTATGTCAATACATTGCAGTCAATGGGAAAAGACTGTCACAGTGTTGATGCCTATGTCAATAGGAAAAGATGAGTGTCACAGGTTTGATGCCTAAGTGATGGGGAAGATAGCATCACAATATGACACATAGAGAAAGGCATCACAGACATGATACCCTTTCTCTCTTTCTCTCTCTCCCCTATCTCCCTCCTTCACCCTCTCCCCTCCCTCCTTCTCTCTCCCCTCTCTCCCTCCTTCACCATCTCCCCTCTCTCCCTCCTTCACCCTCTCCCCCCCCTCCCTCCTTCACCCTCTCCCCTCCCTCCCTCCTTCACCCTCTCCTCTCCCTCTCCCCTCCCTCCCTCCATCACCCTCTCCCCTCCCTCCCTCGTACCCTCCTTCACCCTCTCCCCTCCCTCCCTCCTTCACCCTCTCCCCTCCCTCCCTCCTTCACCCTCTCCCCTCCCTCCCTCCTTCACCCTCTCCCCTCCCTCCCTCGCTCCCTCCTTCACCCTCTCCCCTCCCTCCCTCTCTCTCTCCCCTCTCTCCCTCCTTCACCATCTCCCCTCTCTCCCTCCTTCACCCTCTCCCCTCCCTCCCTCCTTCACCCTCTCCCCTCCCTCCCTCGCTCCCTCCTTCACCCTCTCCCCTCCCTCCCTCTCTCTCTCCCCTCTCTCCCTCCTTCACCATCTCCCCTCTCTCCCTCCTTCACCCTCTCCCCTCCCTCCCTCCTTCACCCTCTCCTCTCCCTCTCCCCTCCCTCCCTCCATCACCCTCTCCCCTCCCTCCCTCGTACCCTCCTTCACCCTCTCCCCTCCCTCCCTCCTTCACCCTCTCCCCTCCCTCCCTCCCTCCTTCACCCTCTCCCCTCCCTCCCTCGCTCCCTCCTTCACCCTCTCCCCTCCCTCCCTCTCTCTCTCCCCTCTCTCCCTCCTTCACCCTCTCCCCTCCCTCCCTCCTTCACCCTCTCCTCTCCCTCTCCCCTCCCTCCCTCCATCACCCTCTCCCCTCCCTCCCTCGTACCCTCCTTCACCCTCTCCCCTCTCTCCCTCCCTCCCTCCTTCATCCTCTCCCCTCCCTCCCTCCCTCCTTCACCATCTCCCCTCCCTCCCTCCTTCACCCTCTCCCCTCCCTCCCTCTCTCTCTCCCCTCTCTCCCTCCTTCACCATCTCCCCTCCCTCCCTCCTTCACCCTCTCTCCCTCCCTCCCTCCTTCACCCTCTCTCCCTCCCTCCCTCTCTCTCTCCCCTCTCTCCCTCCTTCACCATCTCCCCTCCCTCCCTCCTTCACCCTCTCTCCATCCCTCCCTCCTTCACCCTCTCCCCTCCCTCCCTCCCTCCTTCACCATCTCCCCTCCCTCCCTCCTTCACCCTCTCCCCTCCCTCCCTCTCTCTCTCCCCTCTCTCCCTCCTTCACCATCTCCCCTCCCTCCCTCCTTCACCCTCTCTCCCTCCCTCCTTCACCCTCTCTCCCTCCCTCCCTCCTTCACCCTCTCCCCTCCCTCCCTCTCTCTCTCCCCTCTCTCCCTCCTTCACCATCTCCCCTCCCTCCCTCCCTCCCTCCTTCACCCTCTCCCCTCCCTCCCTCCTTCACCATCTCCCCTCCCTCCCTCCCTCCCTCCTTCACCCTCTCCCCTCCTTCACCCTCTCTCCTCTCTCTCTCTCCCCTTCCATTCTACAGTGCCTTTAGAAAGTACTCTGTGTTGTTACAGACTAAATTCAAAATGAATTAAATTGATTTTTTTCTCTCCCATCTACACATAATGACAAAGTCAAATATATTTTTAGAAATGTTAGCACATTTATTGAAAATAAAATACAGATATATATCATTTACATAAGCTTTCACATCCCTGAGTCAATACTTTGTAGAAGCACCTTCGGCGGTGATTACAGCTTTGAGTCATCTTGGGCATGTCTCTATCAGCTTTGCACATCTGAATTTGGGGATTTTCTTCCTTGCAGATTTTCTCAAGCTCTGTTAAGTTAGATGGGGAGCAGTGGTGAACAGCAATCTTCAAGTCTTTCCACAGATTTTCAATGGGATTCATGTCTGGGCTTTGGCTGGGCCACTCAAGGACTTTCACATTCTTGTTCTGAAGCCATTCCAACATTGCTTTGGCTGTATACTTGGGGTCACTGTCCTGTTGGAACGTAAATCTTCGCCCCAGTCTAAGGTCGTCTGCACTCTGAAGCAGGTTCTCATCAAGGATTTTCCTGTATTTGGCTCCATTCATTGTTCCCTCTATCCTTAACAGTCTCCCAGCCTCTGCCACTGAAAAGCATCTGCATAGCATGATGCTGCGACCATCATGCTTCACAGTAGGGATGTTAGACGGGTTATGAGCTGTGCCTGGTTTTCTCCAGACATAGCGCTTTGCATTCAGGCCAAAGAGTTACATTTTCGTCTCATCAGACCACATAATCTTTTGTCTTATGATCTCAGAGTCTTTCTCGTGCCTTTTTGCAAACTCCAGGCGAGCTGTCATGTGCCTTTTTCTCCGGAGTGGCTTCTGTCTGGCCACTCTCCCATAAAGCCCATATTGGTGTAATGCTGTAGAGACCGTTGTCCTTCTAGCATGTTCTCCCATCTCAGCCAAGGAACAATGTAGTTCTGTCAGAGTGGTCATTGGGTTTTTGGCCACCTCCCTGACCAAGGTCCTTCTTGCCCGGTTGATCAGTTTGGTCGGACGGCCAGCTCTAGGCAGTCTGGGTAGTTCCATATTTTTTCCATTTCCCGATGATGGAGACCACTGTGCTCTTGGAAACGTTCAACACTCTAGAAATGGTTTTATACCCTTCCCCAGATATATGCCTCATCACAGTTCAATCTCAGAGATCTACGGACAGTTCCTTGGACTTCATGGTATAGTTTCTGCTCTGACATGCACTGTCAACTGTGGGACCTTATCTAGACAGGTGTGTTTCTTTCTAAATCATGTCCAAACAATTGAATCGGCCACAGGTGGACTCCAATCAATCTCAAGGATGATCAAAGGAAATTGGATGCACCTGAGCTCAATTTCGAGTGTCATAGCAAAGGGGGGTGAATACCTATGTAAATTAGATATTACTGTATTTCATTTTAAATAAATATGCAAATATTCCTAAAAACATGTTTTCATTTTTTCATTTAGGGATATTGTGTGTAGATGGGTGATTATTATTTTCTAAATCCATGTGGAATAAGGCACTGTATCTCCCTCCTTCTTTTCCCCCCTCCCTCTAATCTATTTCCCTCCACCTCTCTCCCTCCTCTATTTCCCTCCACCTCTCTCTCTCTATCCTCCACCTCTCTCCCTCCTCTCTCTCCCTCCTCCACCTCTCTCCATCCTCCACTTCTCTCCCTCCTCCACCTCTCGCCCTCCTCTCTCTCCCTCCTCCACCTCTCGCCCTCCTCTCTCTCCCTCCTCCACCTCTCCCCCTCCTCCACTTCCCTCCCTCCTCTCTTTCCCTCCACCTCTCTCCCTCCTCTCTCTCCCTCCTCCACCTCTCTCCATCCTCCACCTCTCTCCCTCCTCCAACTCTCTCCCTCCTCTCTTTCCCTCCACCTCTCTCCCTCCTCTCTCTCCCTCCTCCACCTCTCTCCCTCCCTCTCTCTCTCTCTCTCTCTCTCTCTCGCCCTCCTCTCTCTCCCTCCTCCACCTCTCTCCCTTCTCTCTCTCCATCCTCCACCTCTCTCCCTCCTCTCTCTCCCTCCTCCACCTCTCTCCCTCCTCTCTCTCTCTCCCCCCTCTCTCTCTCCATCTCCCTCCTCTCTCTCCCTCCTCTCTCTCTCTCGCCCTCCTCTCTCTCCCTCCTCCACCTCTCTCCCTCCCCTCTTTCCCTCCACCTCTCTCCCTCCCCTCTTTCCCTCCACTTCTCTCCCTCCTGAGAGGAGGGAGAGAGGAGATTGGAGAGGGAGAGGGAGAGAGGTGAGAGGAGGGGGAGGGAGAGAGATGTCAGAGGAAGGGGAGAGAGGAGGGAGAGAGAGAGAGAGGAGGGAGAGAGAGGAGGGAGAGAGAGGAGGGAGAGGGAGAGAGGTGGAGGGAAAGAGAGGAGGGAGAGAGGTGGAGGAGGGAGAGAGAGGAGGGCGAGAGAGAGAGAGAGAGAGAGAGAGGGAGGGAGAGAGGTGGAGGAGGGAGAGAGAGGAGGGAGAGGTGGAGGATGGAGAGAGGTGGAGGGAAAGAGAGGAGGGGGAGAGGTGGAGGAGGGAGAGAGAGGAGGGAGAGGGAGAGAGGTGAGAGGAGGGAGAGGGAGAGAGGTGAGAGGAGGGAGAGAGAGGAGGGAGAGGGAGAGAGGTGAGAGGAGGGGGAGTGAAGAGAGAGAGAGAGAGGAGGGAGAGGGAGAGAGGTGAGAGGAGGGAGAGAGAGGAGGGAGAGAGAGGTGAGAGGAGGGAGAGGGAGAGAGAGGTCAGAGGAAGGGGAGAGAGGAGGGAGAGGGAGAGAGAGAGAGAGAGAGAGGTGAGAGGAGGGAGAGAGAGAGAGGGAGAGAGAGGTGAGAGGAGAGAGGAGGAGAGGGAGAGAGAGGTGTGAGGAGCGAGAGGGAGAGAGAGGTCAGAGGAAGGGGAGAGAGGAGGGGGAGTGAAGAGAGAGAGAGAGGAGGGAGAGGGAGAGAGGTGTGAGGAAGGAGAGAGGAGGGAGAGAGAGCTGAGAGGTGGGAGAAGGAGAGAGAGGTGATAGGAGGGAGAGAGAGATGAGGGGAGAGAGGTGAGAGGAGGGGGAGAGATGACCAGGGATGTTCTCTTGATAAGTACGTGAATTGGACCATTTTCCTGTCCTGCTAAGCATTCAAAATGTGAACGACCGCCTCGATTCGGTCTTATGTAGCAAAATATTTGATTTTTTTTTTACATTGGATAAAAGTAGAGACTCAGAGCTAGCTGCAGCTGAGGAACAATGGGAAAGTAATTCTGCTTTGAGAGTTGATCAACTTGTAAACCCACTTTTGAGAAAATGGCCCTTGAATGTTTTGTTAAACCTACTGGAGAGCTCTTCTTTGTCTACACCCATTCAGCATCTTTCACACCCTCTTAAGCCTTAGCCCCTCCCATTCCTTTAAGGATTCCCATGTGAGGCCATGTGCTAAACAGAGTGAGTACGGTAGTGGACTAAACAACCAAAGATTTCAAGACTAAAAGTGGTGAAAGTAGTAGCCTACGATAAGGAAAAACTCCAGGAAAAAATACACTTCTAGTACTTGGCCTGTATCCTAATCTGACTTTGGTGCAGGTCTTGTTGTTCTTCACATTACAGTCTCTGATAAACACACTATATCAAATAAAATCATAGTTTATTTGTCACATACACAGGATACAGAAGGTGTAAACGGAACGGTGAAATGGGTACTTGCATAGTAGCAATATCAAAAACAGAAAGTGTCCAGATAAAAATATGTTATAAATATTTGTATCATTATTAGATGATGCTTACCCGATACACTTGTCTCAATTGATGGGTCATGTGAAGGAAATGCTATAATCACCCCCCCCCCTCCCCACCCCCCCCCGGCTAAGTGGACGGGTCACTATTGTCTAGACATGTACACATGTTCATGAACTACAATAGATGGACGTAATCCCAACTCATACTACCAATACCAACATTGCCAAAGCTGTAGTATGAATCTGCAAGTAGCTAAAGCTAACCAAATAACTAGCAATGCATGTCCAGCCCATCCATTATCTCAGCCAATCATGGCTAGCGGGAAGGTTCCTGTCTCAGCCAATCATGGCTAGCGGGAAGGTTCCTGTCTCAGCCAATCACGGCTAGCGGGAAGGTTCCTGTCTTTCTGTAGCTAAACCAACTAGGCTCATCATGTGTATTCGTATTTACTGATGGAATACAAGTTTGTTATTAAGGCACATGAAAGTTCACATTTTCCAGAAGGCATTTATGCAAAAAAATATGCATTTTGATAAAAAATACATGTTTACGTTCAAATGCCTCTCCTGTGAAGTAGTGACGTACTCCATACGCCTAGTTTCCTGAAACGGGTCACAAATGTAACGAGTACTTTTGGAAGTCAGGGAAAATGTATGGATTAAAAAGTACATTATTTCCTTTAGGAATGTAGTGAAGTAAAAGTAAAAGTTGTCAAAAATATAAATAGTAAAGTATAGATACCAAAAAACTACTTAAGTAGTACTTTAAAGTATTTTTACTTAAGTACTTTACACCACTGAGAGAGACAGACATGAGATAAACAAGAAAAACGTCAACCCTGTGACACTAATCTTTTCCCATTGACTGCAATGTATTGAGAAAAACGTGACATTTGACCTTTTTGGAAAAACGTGCAAGGATGACGTTTTTCTACGATATCATGTTGAGATAGTGTTTTGGTCACCATTATGTGTTTGTGTCTCTTACCTTTGAGAATATGACCTCTGTAGAGAGAATGATGACTTTACTGATAAACCCCTATACTTTAGTATGTTAACAACACGTCCACTGACATCCAGTGTCTGGATCCCAAATAGATCCCTATTCCCTATGTAGTGTACTACATATGACTAGAGCCCTCCCTATGTAGTGTACTACATATGACCAGAGCCCTCCCTATGTAGTGTACTACATAGGGAATAGGGTTCCATTTGGGACACAGATCATTGATTCCTGAGAGTCTGTTGTGCCTCTGTGGCAGTTAGGGGGTGTTTGGTTGGCTTTGGAATAATTCCTCCTGTGTGCTGACAAAGTTTATAACCTCAATCCACCCTCTCTCTTTAGCAATCGCCTGCCCTACTGTCTGCAACAGTCATACTGGCAGGTAGTCCATTGGTCTGAATGAGAAGTCCTTGCAGCACAAATCAGAGCATCCAAACTGCTCAACGATTGCTAAAATCCCAAACACATTTATGTATCAGGGAAAGCAGACCCTGGGTACTCACCCAACTACACAACCCACCCGCACCCCTGGCCTTGGGAACTCACAGGTCATTGTCAGTCTCGGTGCGGGTCTTCTGCTGCCGCCGGCAGACCATGAAGACGGTGACGGCCACAGCGATGAGGAGACCAGTGGCTACGACCCCTCCCAGCACCCCCAAGACTCCTCCGGGAGGACCTCGGGCCATCGGCTTCTCTGGAGGAGAGGAGAGAGAGATGATAGTTCGAACAAGAGAGGAGAGACAGTTCAGAACATCACCTATATATAGGATGATCGAAAAAGAGAGAGAGAGAGAGAGAGCGAGAGAGCGAGAGAGAGAGAGAGAGAGAGAGAGCCAAACAATTTCTCACCAGAAAGAATTCATGGTTTGAATACCAACTTCAAGACTGCAGTCATAAGTTAAGTTTCTCTCCAGGCTAAAGGGAAGCTGTCCTGTGCTAAGAGAGGGGATTTCACAGTTAGTTACAGTCTAACTGCATTCACCCACTCTGTGGACAACCATGAGTCTTGGATTGAAAAGCTAGTCTCTGCAAATACTGTACCTTGCAACTCAAGATTTTTTAAACACGTTAAACCATTCATCAATCACGAAACTATGAGCACACACACACACACACACACAGTGATAAACACACACACAGTGATAAACACACACAGTGATAAACACACACCGTGATAAACACACACAGTGATAAACACACACAGTGATAAACACACACACCGTGATAACACACACACAGTGATAAACACACACACAGTGATAAACACACACAGTGATAAACACACACCGTGATAAACACACACAGTGATAAACACACACACAGTGATAAACACACACACAGTGATAAACACACACACCGTGATAAACACACACACAGTGATAAACACACACACAGTGATAAACACACACAGTGATAAACACACACCGTGATAAACACACACACCGTGATAAACACACACACAGTGATAAACACACACCGTGATAAACACACACACCGTGATAAACACACACACCGTGATAAACACACACACCGTGATAAACACACACAGTGATAAACACACACAGTGATAAACACACACACCGTGATAAACACACACAGTGATAAACACACACAGTGATAAACACTTCACACAGTGATAAACACACAGTGATAAACACACACACAGTGATAAACACACACAGTGATAAACACACCGTGATAAACACTTCACACAGTGATAAACACACAGTGATAAACACACACACAGTGATAAACACACACACAGTGATAAACACACACCGTGATAAACACACACACCGTGATAAACACTTCACACAGTGATAAACACACAGTGATAAACACACACACAGTGATAAACACACACAGTGACAAACACACACACCGTGATAAACACACACAGTGATAAACACACACAGTGATAAACACACACACAGTCATAAACACACACACAGTGATAAACACTTCACACAGCAAACTGAGCGGTTGCTTCCTGATGTTCCGGAAGCCCGTTGTGTTTGGTTGCTAGGCGCTGCAGTAAACACTTTATTCAGCCTGGGAAGCAGAAGCGTTACAGTTCCGCCATAGAAATGTAAAGGTACTTTCAGATTGAGCCGACATATGCAAAGCTGAACCTCCGCAATGCGGGCGGATTGAATAGAGCCCTAATATGACAGTGTTGTGAAGCCATCAGCAGGCAGCTGTTGCTGACTTCATAATGTCTATCCCCCCGTGGATCAATTCCGCTCTTTTTGGGGGGACTCAGTCGGAGTCTCTATCTGATGAGAGTTAGAATAGTATAATATAATGTGGTTGTGCATCAGCAGTTTGTCCTCTTATGTCAGTCACTTACAGTCACTCAATTGTCAGCTAAAATATTTTAGATGGGTAAGTTAGTCTAGCTATCTAAACTTGTAGTAATCATGGTCGAATTACCGACCGGGGGGCCCCCATTGATTTTGTTAGTCACTCTCACTCAGATATCATAATTAAAACATTTCTCTCCATGGCAAAATGAGTAGAATGGGTCCTCATTTAAAAGTTGCATCATACTGCAGCACAGCTTGCAGGATGCTGTGGTATGGTACAGCATGCTACAGTGCATGACATCATAGTATTTTACTGTCAGCCGTTGTTGCCGTTAATGCTGTTAATGCTTGTTGAAATCACCAGAGGGCATCTTCAAATCAAATCAAATTTTATTTGCCACATGCGCCGAATACAACAGGTGTAGACATGGACCCTGCGCGCACGACCCACGTGGAGTTCCAGGTCTCCGGCAGCCTCTGGAACTGCCGTTCTGCGGCCAACAAGGCAGAGTTCATCTCAGCCTATGCTACCCTCCAGTCCCTCGACTTCTTGGCGCTGACGGAAACATGGATTACCACAGAAAACACTGCTACTCCTACTGCTCTTTCCTCGTCTGACCATGTGTTCTCGCATACCCTGAGAGCATCTGGTCAGCGCGGCGGTGGCACAGGAATCCACATCTCTCCCAAGTGGACATTCTCTCTTTTTCCCCTGACCCATCTGTCTATCTCCTCATTTGAATTACATGCTGTCACAGTCACTAGCCCATTCAACCTTAACATCCTTGTAATTTATCACCCTCCATGTTCCCTTGGAGAGTTCTTCAATGAGCTTGACAAGTTCATTTCCTGAGGATGGCTCACCTCTCACAGTTCTGGGTGACTTGAACCTCCCTACGTCTGCCTTTGACTCATTTCTCTCTGCCTCCTTCTTTCCACTCCTTTCCTCTTTTGACCTCACCCTCTCAACGTCCCCCCCTTCTCACAAGGCAGGCAATACGCTTGACCTCATCTTTACTAGATGCTGTTCTTCTACTAATCTCACTGCAACTCCCCTCCATGTCTCCGACCACTACTTTGTATCCTTTTCTCTCTCGCTCTCCTCCAACACTACTCACTCTGCCCCTACACAAATGGTAACGCGCCGCCGCAACCTTCGCTCTCTCTCTCCCACTACTCTCTCCTCTTCCATCCTATCATCTCTTCCCTCTGCTCAATCCTTCTCCCTCCAATCTCCTGATTCTGCCTCCTCAACCCTCCTCTCCTCCCTTTCTGCATCATTTGACTCTCTATGTCCCCTATCCTCCCGGCCGGCTCGGTCCTCCACTCCTGCTGTCACGATCGTTCATGAACGGGTCAGACCAAGGCGCAGGGTGATATGCATACATGTTTATTAGAACCGAATAAACAACTACAAAACAACAAACGAAACGTGAAGTCCAATGTACACAAACAACATACCTAACACGGAACAAGATCCCACAACACAATAGTGTCAATAGGCTGCCTAAGTATGGTCCCCAATCAGAGACAATGAGTGACAGCTGCCTCTGATTGGGAACCACACCGGCCAACATAGAAATACAAATACTAGAATACACAACATAGACAATCACCACATAGAAAATACACACCCTGACTCAACAAATAAGAGTCCCCAGAGTCAGGGCGTGACACCTGCTCCGTGGTTTGACGACTCATTGCGAGCTCACAGAACAGGGCTCCGGGCAGCCGAGCAGAAATGAAGGAAAACTAGACTCCCTGCGGACCTGGCATCTTTTCACTCCCTCCTCTCTACGTTCTCTTCCTCTGTTTCTGCTGCTAAAGCCACTTTCTACCACTCTAAATGTCAAGCCTCTGCCTCTAACCCTAGGAAGCTCTTTCCCACCTTCTCCTCCCTGCTGAATCCTCCTCCTCCTCCTCCTCCCTCCTCCCTCTCTGTGGATGACTTCGTCAACCATTTTGAAAAGAAGGTTGACGACATCCGATCCTCATTTATTAAGTCAAATGACACCGCTGGTGTCAAATGACACACACTGCCCTACCCTATGCTTTGACTTCTTTCTCCCCTCTCTCTCCAGATGAAATCTTGCGACTTGTGACGGCCGGCCGCCCAACAATCTGCCCGCTTGACCCTATCCACTCCTCTTTTCTCCAGACCATTTCCGGAGACCTTCTCCCTTACCTCACCTCGCTCATCAACTCATCCTTGACCGCTGGCCATGTCCCTTTCATCTTCAAGAGAGCGAAAAACATACACTCGATCCCTCCGATGTCAACAACTACAGACCAGTATCCCTTCTTTCTTTTCTCTCCAAAACTCTTGAGCGTGTCATCTCTAGCCAACTCTCCTGCTATCTCTCTCAGAATGACCTTCTTGATCCAAACTAGTTAGGTTTCAAGACTGGTCATTCAATTGAGACTGCTCTTCTCTGTGTCACGGAGGCTCTCCGCACTGCTAAAGCTAACTCTCTCTCCTCTGCTCTTATCCTTCTAGACCTGTCTGCTGCCTTTGATACTGTGAACCATCAGATCCTCCTCTCCACCCTCTCCAAGTTGGGCATCTCCGGCGCTGCTCACTCTTGGATTGCGTCCTACCTGACAGGTCGCTCCTACCAGGTGGCGTGGCGAGAATCTGTCTCTGCACCATGTGCTCTCACCACTGGTGTCCCCCAGGGCTCAGTTCTAGGTCCTCTCCTATTCTCTCTATACACCAAGTCACTTGGCTCTGTCATATCCTTACATGGTCTCTCCTATCATTGCTACACAGACGACACACAATTAATTTTCTCCTTTCCCCCTTCTGATTACCAGGTGGCGAATCGCATCTCTACATGTCTGGCAGACATATCAGTGTGGATGTCGGATCACCACCTCAAGCTGAACCTCGGCAAGACGGAGCTGCTCTTCCTCCCGGGGAAGGACTGCCCGCTCCATGATCTCGCCATCACGGTTGACAACTCCATTGTGTCCTCCTCCCAGAGTGCAATGAAACTTGGCATGACCCTGAACAACACCCTGCCGTTCTCCGCTAACATCAAAGCGGTGACCCGATCCTGCAGGTTCATGCTCTACAACATTCGCAGAGTACGACCCTGCCTTACACAGGAAGCGGCACAGGTACTAATCGTGCATACCGCGCAGCAGACCTTCATGCCGCTTCGAGGATGAAATGTTCAGTACGTTTTTGTCTTTTATGATATTTATCTTAATGTAGAGTGTAAAATACACATATTTTGGTAACTTCAGGGACAGGTTTAAGGTTTTTATTGAAATGACATGGAGCTGTAGGACTAAGAGTCCTGTTTACTGTCTTAACATAACATACATATTGGCCTAAAGGCCTACTTCCATTTTATATATCAATCATTCATGCATTTGTACATGTCATCATCTCGCCGACGTCTGCCCCATGTATACATGATACATCGGGCCGATGTAGTATGGAGAGCGTTTGGCAAGATGTCGCAGAGTCGTCGGCATTAGATCCTATTTGACCTTCAGCTGCTGTTAGGATGATTCATGTCAAAGCTGCTAAATTATACTGGCAATAATAAAATACATTATGATTTACATTTGTCATACGCAACTTATAGTAGTGAGCGCATACATTTTCATACTGGTCCCCCATGGGATTCAAACCCACAACCATGGCGTTGCAAGTGCCATGCTCTACCAACTGAGCTACACGGGACCATACTGGACTATTAGTGATTTTGGGTAAAATTAAGAAGATTCAAGTTAACGTCAAGTTTATTACCATCAAGTTCATGAAAGAACTCCAGCACAGAGAAGAGAAAGGAGCCTTGAATAATTAAACAGTAAATAACATGTCGGCTAAAGCAATTGAATTCAGGAATTAATTCAAATGTTTTTAATCTTGGCTGTACGAAAGGCTTTAAAACCTTTTTTGTTAGACTATATGGGATTGATTAGAATTAGTTTGTAAATTATTATTGTATTGGTTGTGTTGTTGACACTGTTCAAAATGTTCAGAAAGAAAAAATATGAATTACACATACTGTAATAAGCTCCTCCTACCCTCCCTCTTGATGTTCTCCAGGTCATTATCATTAGTAGGCAAACATCCATTAAAAACTCATAAATACATTTCAAGTCCCTAAAAATAGAAATCAACTTGGCAAGAGTCTATAGTCCTGCTTATAGCCCATCATGAGTGGATGGCTTCTTTTGTACTGAATGAATGTATTAATTACAGTCATTTACCTCATTCTCGGAGTGGAAACGTTGTTTGCAGAGTTCACAACTAACCCTAAACTATTACACTTGTGAAAAATAAGTGTTTGATGAAAACATGTTTTCTAAATTCCTCCAGCTCATATTGTAAAGTGGTGTGTGACGCGCTGATAGCCTTTTGCCTACACTTGAATGGTGAATGGGAGACGTGCTTCAATTACCAGTTGAGAAATACAATTATGCAAATAGTTCTATAGACTGATTAGCATAATGGTCCAATGTATTTACACCCAGAAATTAGAGCCAGAAATTGAGGGATTTTTGTAGGGTGAATTATTATGTGGATTATAATATATTGATATACAGTGGGGAGAACAAGTATTTGATACACTGCCGATTTTGCAGGTTTTCTTACTTACAAAGCATGTAGAGGTCTGTAATTTTTTATCATAGGTACACTTGTGGTCCTCTGTAGCTCAGCTGGTAGAGCACGGCGCTTGTAACGCCAAGGTAGTGGGTTCAATCCCTGGGACCACCCATACACAAAAAAAATGTATGCACGCATGACTGTAAGTCGCTTTGGATAAAAGCGTCTGCTAAATGGCATATTATTATTACTTCAACTGTGAGAGACGGAATCGAAAACAAAAATCCAGAAAATCACATTGTATGATTATTAAGTAATTAATTTGCATTTTATTGCATGACATAAGTATTTAATACATCAGAAAAGCAGAACTTAATATTTGGTACAGAAACCTTTGTTTGCAATTACAGAGATCATGCGTTTCCTGTAAGTCTTGACCAGGTTTGCACACACTGCAGCAGGGATTTTGGCCCACTCCTCCATACAGACCTTCTCCAGATCCTTCAGGTTCCGGGGCTGTCGCTGGGCAATACGGACTTTCAGCTCCCTCCAAAGATTTTCTATTGGGTTCAGGTCTGGAGACTGGCTAGGCCACTCCAGGACCTTGAGATGCTTCTTACGGAGCCACTCCTTAGTTGCCCTGGCTGTGTGTTTCGGGATGTTGTCATGCTGGAAGATCCAGCCACGACCAATCTTCAATGCTCTTACTGAGGGAAGGAGGTTGTTGGCCAAGATCTCGCGATACATGGCCCCATCCATCCTCCCCCCAATACGGTGCAGTTGTCCTGTCCCCTTTGCAGAAAAGCATCCCCAAAGAATGATGTTTCCACCTCCATGCTTCACGGTTGGGATGGTGTTCTTGGGGTTGTACTCATCCTTCTTCTTCCTCCAAACACGGTGAGTGGAGTTTAGACCAAAAAGCTAAATTTTTGTCTCATCAGACCATATGACCTTCTCCCATTCCTCCTCTGGATCATCCAGATGGTCATTGGCAAACTTCAGACGGGCCTGGACATGCGCTGGCTTGAGCAGGGGGACCTTGCGTGCGCTGCAGGATTTTAATCTATGACGGCGTAGTGTGTTATTAATGGTTTTCTTTGAGACTGTGGTCCCAGCTCTCTTCAGGTCATTGACCAGGTCCTGCCGTGTAGTTCTGGGCTGATCCCTCACCTTCCTCATGATCATTGATGCCCCCCTAGGTGAGATCTTGCATGGAGCCCCAGACCGAGGGTGATTGACCGTCATCTTGAACTTCTTCCATTTTCTAATAATTGCGCCAACAGTTGTTGCCTTCTCACCAAGCTGCTTGCCTATTGTCCTGTAGCCCATCCCAGCCTTGTGCAGGTCTACAATTGTATCCCTGATGTCCTTACACAGCTCTCTGGTCTTGGCCATTGTGGAGAGGTTGGAGTCTGTTTGATTGAGTGTGTGGACAGGTGTCTTTTATACAGGTAACGAGTTCAAACAGGTGCAGTTAACACAGGTAATGAGTGGAGAACAGGAGGGCTTCTTAAAGAAAAACGAACAGGTCTGTGAGAGCCGGAATTCTTACTGGTTGGTAGGTGATCAAATACTTAGGTCATGCAATAAAATGCAAATTAATTACTTAAAAATCATATAATGTGATTTTCTGGATTTTTGTTTTAGATTCTGTCTCTCACAGTTGAAGTGTACCTATGATAAAAAAATACAGACCTCTACATGCTTTGTAAGTAGGAAAACCTGCAAAATCGGCAGTGTATAAAATACTTGTTCTCCACACTGTACACTACCAGTCAAAAGTTTTAGAACACCTACTCATTCAATGGTTTTTCTTTAATTTTACTATTTTCTACATTGTATAATAATAGTGAAGACATCAAAACTACGAAATAACACATGGAATCATGTAGTAACCAAATAAGTGTTAAACAAATAAAAATATATTTCATATTTGAGATTCTTCAGATAGCCACCCTTTGCCTTGATGACAGCTTTACACACACTTGGCATTCTCTCAACCAGCTTTATGAGGTCGTCACCTGGAATGCATTTCAAATAACAGGTGTGCCTTCTTAAAAGTTAATTTGTGGATTTTATTTCCTTCTTAATGCATTTGAGCCGATCAGTTGTGTTGTGACAAGGTAGGGGTGGTATACAGAAGATAGCCCTATTTGGTAAAAGACCAAGTCCATACTATGGCAAGAACAGCTCAAATAAGCAAAGAGAAACGACAGTCCATTGTTACTTTAAGATATGAAGGTCAGTCAAAGGAAGACCCAGAGTTACCTCTGCTGCAGAGGATAAGTTCATTAGAGTTACCAGCCTCAGAAATTGCAGCCCAAATAATTGCTTCACAGAGTTCAAGTAACAGACACATCTCAACATCAACTGTTGAGAGGAGACTGCGTGATTCAGGCCTTCATGGTTGAATTGCTGCAAAGAAACCACTACTGAAGGACACCAATATGAAGAAGAGACTTGCTTGGGCCAAGAAACATGATCAATGGACATTAGACCGGTGGAATGTGTCCTTTGGTCTGGAGTCTAACTTTGAGATTTTTGGTTCCAACCACTGTGTCTTTGTGAGACGCAGAGTAGGTGAACGGATTATCTCTGCATGTGTGGTTCCTACCATGAAGCATGGATGAGGAGGTGTTATGGTGTGGGGGTGCATTGCTGGAGACACTGTCTGTGATGTATTTAGAATTCGAGGCACACTTGGCTACCCCAGCATTCTGCAGCAATACACCATCCCATCTGGTTTGAGCTTAGTGAGACTATCATTTGTTTTTCAACAGGACAATGACCCAACACACCTCCAGGCTGTGAAAGGGCTATTTTATCAAGAAGTAGAGTGATGGAGTGCTGCATCAGATGACCTGGCATCCATAATCCCCCGATCTCAACCCAATTGAGATGGTTTGGGATGAGTTGGACTGCAGAGTGAAGGAAAAGCAGCCAACAAGTGATCAGCATATGTGGGAACTTATTCAAGACTGTTGGAAAAGCATTCCAGTTGAAGCTGGTTGAGAGAATGCCAAGAGTGTGCAAAGCTGTCATCAAGGCAAAGGGTGGCTATTTGAAGAATTTCAAATATAAAATATATTTTGATTTGTTTAACACTTTATTTTGGTTACTACATGATTCCATATGGTTGCATGTTGGGAAGGTATCTGATAATACCCCACCCCAATGATGGTGGCATGTTGGGAAGGTATCTGATAACAAGTTGAGGGTAAGGTCATCGGAACCCTTAATCCCTTAATGATTACATTAAAATGTTATCATTATTATCACACAAGTGATAAGAGGACGGAATGTGATGGAAATGTTAATGTTGGTGCTTTTCTATTCTATACATTTCTATATTCTATTAATGTGCTGTTCTAATAACCCATTTCTGTGTTCATGCAAGTGACTGATCGGACAAATCCTCACTTATCAATATCTGCAATTTGGCAGTACGGCCAGAACCTTGTTTTGAGAACGTGAGGAGAAAGATATCTCAGTTTCAAGGTCTCAGCTTAGAGAGAAGAAGCCTCGTGAGGTATCGGTCTGTCACATGTTATGAATCAGTCTTGGTCGGTCACATGGATGAAACAAAACAGTAATGATTAATTAATTATGCTACATCATGAAAATATAACTTGTCTGTGTATAGCCGTATATAAGACAACTGCTGGGACTGCCCCAGGGGAGCTCCTGATTGACATGTGTACTATGGTGCATTGGGTTGGTTGGAACCTCTCCAGTGCGCTGACAAATAAACTATGATTCATTTAAGATTGACTTTGAGTGCCCCTGTGTAAGATTTTCCACAACAACAACAAAATGGTTGCAACACAACATGGCAGCAGCACAACATGGTCAAAGCACAAAACATGGTACAAACATTATTGGGCACAGACAACAGCACAAAGGCAAGAAGGTAGAGACAACAATACATCACGCGAAGCAGCCACAACTGTCAGTAAGATTATCTATGATTGAGTCTTTGAATGAAGAGATGGAGATAAAACTGTCCAGTTTGAGTGTTTCTTGCAGCTCGTTCCAGTCGCTAGCTGCAGTGAACTGAAAAGAGGAGCGACCCAGGGATGTATGTGCTTTGGGAACCTTTAACAGAATGTGACTGGCAGAACGGGTGTTGTATGTGGAGGATGAGGGCTGCAGTAGGTATCTCAGATAGGGGGGAGTGAGGCCTAAGAGGGTTTTATAAATAAGCATCAACTAGTGGGTCTTGTGACGGGTATACAGAGATGACCAGTTTACAGAAGAGTATACAGTGCAGTGATGTGTCCTATAAGGAGCATTGGTGGCAAATCTGTTGGCCGAATGGTAAAGAACATCTAGCCGCTCGAGAGCACCCTTACCTGCCGATCTATATATTACGTCTCCGTAATCTAGCATGGGGTAGGATGGTCATCTGAATCAGGGTTAGTTTGGCAGCTGGGGTGAAAGAGGAGCGATTACGATAGAGGAAACCAAGTCTAGATTTAACCTTAGCCTGCAGCTTTGATATGTGCTGAGAGAAGGACAGTGTACCGTCTAGCCATACTCCCAAGGACTTGTATGAGGTGACTACCTCAAGCTCTAAACCCTCAGAGGTAGTAATCACACCGGTGGGGAGAGGGGCATTCTTCTTATCAAACCACATTACCTTTGTTTTGGAGGTGTTCAGATCAAGGTTAAGTGCAGAGAAAGCTTGTTGGACACGAAGAAAGCGTTGTTGTAGAGCATTTAACACAAAACCCGGGAGGGGCCAGCTGAGTATAAGACTGTATCATCTGCATTCTAACCCTGTTCTAACCCTGTTCTAACCCTGGTGTAACCCTGTTCTAACCCTGGTGTAACCCTGTTCTAACCCTGTTCTAACCCTGTTCTAACCCTGGTGTAACCCTGTTCTAACCCTGGTGTAACCCTGGTGTAACCCTGTTCTAACCCTGGTGTAACCCTGGTGTAACCCTGTTCTAACCCTGGTGTAACCCTGGTTTAACCCTGTTCTAACCCTGGTTTAACCCTGTTCTAACCCTGGTGTAACCCTGTTCTAACCCTGTTCTAACCCTGGTGTAACCCTGTTCTAACCCTGGTGTAACCCTGTTCTAACCCTGGTGTAACCCTGTTCTAACCCTGGTGTAACCCTGTTCTAACCCTGGTGTAACCCCGGTGTAACCCTGGTGTAACCCTGGTGTAACCCTGTTCTAACCCTGGTGTAACCCTGTTCTAAACCTGGTGTAACCCCGGTGTAACCCTGTTCTAACCCTGGTGTAACCCTGTTCTAACCCTGGTGTAACCCTGTTCTAACCCTGGTGTAACCCTGGTGTAACCCTGTTCTAACCCTGTTCTAACCCTGGTGTAACCCTGTTCTAACCCTGGTGTAACCCTGGTGTAACCCTGTTCTAACCCTGGTGTAACCCTGTTCTAACCCTGGTGTAACCCTGTTCTAACCCTGGTGTAACCCTGGTGTAACCCTGTTCTAACCCTGGTGTAACCCTGTTCTAACCCTGGTGTAACCCTGTTCTAACCCTGGTGTAACCCCGGTGAACCCTGGTGTAACCCTGTTCTAACCCTGGTGTAACCCTGTTCTAACCCTGGTGTAACCCCGGTGAACCCTGGTGTAACCCTGGTGTAACCCTGGTGTAACCCTGTTCTAACCCTGGTGTAACCCTGTTCTAACCCTGGTGTAACCCTGTTCTAACCCTGGTGTAACCCTGGTGTAACCCTGTTCTAACCCTGGTGTAACCCTGTTCTAACCCTGTTCTAACCCCGGTGTAACCCTGTTCTAACCCTGGTGTAACCCTGGTGTAACCCTGTTCTAACCCTGGTGTAACCCTGTTCTAACCCTGGTGTAACCCTGTTCTAACCCTGGTGTAACCCTGGTGAAACCCTGTTCTAACCCTGGTGTAACCCCGGTGTAATCCTGTTCTAACCCTGGTGTAACCCTGTTCTAACCCTGTTCTAACCCCGGTGTAACCCCGGTGTAACCCTGGTGTAACCCTGTTCTAACCCTGGTGTAACCCTGTTCTAACCCCGGTGTAACCCTGTTCTAACCCTGGTGTAACCCTGTTCTAACCCTGGTGTAACCCCGGTGTAACCCTGTTCTAACCCTGGTGCAACCCTGTTCTAACCCTGGTGTAACCCTGGTGTAACCCTGGTGAAACCCTGTTCTAACCCTGGTGTAACCCCGGTGTAACCCTGTTCTAACCCTGGTGTAACCCTGTTCTAACCCTGTTCTAACCCTGGTGTAACCCTGTTCTAACCCTGGTGTAACCCTGTTCTAACCCTGGTGTAACCCTGGTGTAACCCTGTTCTAACCCTGATGTAACCCTGTTCTAACCCTGTTCTAACCCCGGTGTAACCCTGGTGTAACCCTGTTCTAACCCTGGTGTAACCATGTTCTAACCCTGGTGTAACCCTGTTCTAACCCTGGTGTAACCCTGTTCTAACCCCGGTGTAACCCTGTTCTAACCCTGTTCTAACCCTGGTGTAACCCTTGTGTAACCCTGTTCTAACCCTGTTCTAACCCTGGTGTAACCCTGTTCTAACCCTGGTGTAACCCTGTTCTAACCCTGGTGTAACCCTGGTGTAACCCTGTTCTAACCCGGGTGTAACCCTGTTCTAACCCTGTTCTAACCCTGGTGTAACCCCGGTGTAACCCTGGTGTAACCCTGTTCTAACCCTGGTGTAACCCTGTTCTAACCCTGGTGTAACCCTGTTCTAACCCTGGTGTAACCCTGTTCTAACCCTGGTGTAACCCTGTTCTAACCCTTGTGTAACCCTGTTCTACCCCTGGTGTAACCCCGGTGTAACCCTGTTCTAACCCTGGTGTAACCCTGTTCTAACCCTGGTGTAACCCTGGTGAAACCCTGTTCTAACCCTGTTCTAACCCTGGTGTAACCCCGGTGTAACCCTGTTCTAACCCTGGTGTAACCCTGGTGTAACCCTGTTCTAACCCTGGTGTAACCCTGTTCTAACCCTGGTGTAACCCTGTTCTAACCCTGGTGTAACCCTGTTCTAACCCTGTTCTAACCCTGATGTAACCCTGTTCTAACCCTGATGTAACCCTGTTCTAAACCTGGTTTAACCCTGTTCTAACCCTGGTGTAACCCTGTTTTAACCCTGGTGTAACCCCGGTGAACCCTGGTGTAACCCTGGTGTAACCCTGGTGTAACCCTGTTCTAACCCTGGTGTAACCCTGGTGTAACCCTGTTCTAACCCTGGTGTAACCCTGGTGAAACCCTGTTCTAACCCTTGTGTAACCCCGGTGTAACCCTGTTCTAACCCTGGTGTAACCCTGTTCTAACCCTGGTGTAACCCTGGTGTAACCTAGGCTGTGACAGACAGGCAGCATAACAACATCACTATTCAAAGACTGATTGGAACGGTAGACCTGCTATATACAGTACACACACGTGCACACACACACACACACACACACACACACACACACACACACACAAATGAACACACACACACAAATAGACAAATACACAAACACACACCCACACTCACAAACACAAACATGGTTGACCTGTAACTTGCTAATGGGAAAAGAAACTGCAGCATCGCTCATTTATTAGCTTCAGCGTTAGCAACCTGGTGCCTCCTGTCAGCCAGGATCTAAAAGCTGCTCCGTCTACTACAGTGTAAACACCAAGGCATTTTTAACTAAAATACTTCTAGTAAATTGTACTCAAAGTCAATGAAAAGTCATTATTACTTCACATGTGTTGATGTGGTACTGACTCAAAACTAAATGATAACAAATTAACTTTTTTCCCAGCATGCTCTACTGCAGGTAGATTTTTGGGAAATGTTTTTAATATCTGTGTTTTTCTGTGTACATTGAGTGATTGATTTAATGTTATGCTACACAAAGATAAAAAATAAATAATCTAAACTAATCCAATCATAAAATGTTTGCACCCGTCACTGAAATGGTTGTTCCAGTTTAAATGGCTTAGGTCGTTTTCTCCCACTTTTCTTAACCCTGGCAGTCATTATGAATACAGATTGCGGGTGATTTTTTTCTTCAAATGTTGGATAGCCTAAAACGGGCTAGAATCCAATAGGAATTACACATCACTTTGCAAGCCAGCATAATGTGATTTACAGTTAGGGTTGCACAATTCTGGTACATTTCCCAGGTTTTCCAGAAATCCGGGTTGGAAAGTTTGTCGAAGTTTGCAAACCTACTTGCAGGCTTGATGTGGCCTGTAAACTATGAGTTTTAGGCCACTGTATAAGGCCTTATGATATATGTAATGATTCAATATAATGATAATATATGGTGAAGGCCACAGGACTGAAAATTAACAAATTCAACAACCATGGCTCGGTCACTAACACAAACAGTCATGGGTGGTAACTCCACAATTCAACAACCATGGCTCTGTCACTAACACAAACAGTCATGGGTGGTAACTCCACAATTCAAAAACCATGGCTCTGTCACTAACAAACATAGTCATGGGTGGTAACTCCAAATTCAATCGAAAAGGCAAGGCACATTGGGAAATGATTGGATGCGTCGCTTAGTGGGGCATTACATTTAAATATACCTTAATCAAACAAACTGCATTTGTGTTACTCATATGAAGGTAGTACTGCTCACTTCAGATATTTAAGTATCTTAAAATATATTTTATTTATCGGTTTCCTCAAAATATTTGAGTACCCAGAACTTATCCGGTTTTACAGTGTAGCCGAGTTACCTTTCTATGCCAGAGACCAACCATTTCACATGGAACCACACAAACACTTACGTGGTTAAACTAAAACATTTTGTTTCAACAGGGAGCTGTACATCAAACCTCAGGCAAACCTTCTCTACAATGGTCAAGAAGACGACATTTAGATTATGGTCCACACAATCCTATTCATGTGTACTGTCAGATGTAGAACATCACAGTACTACTGGTCTATTCATGGGTGTTGTCAGATATGGAATAGTACAGTACTACTGGTCTATTCATGGGTGTTGTCAGATGTAGAACATCACAGTACTACTGGTCTATTCATGGGTGTTGTCAGATGTAGAACATCACAGTACTACTGGTCTATTCATGGGTGTTGTCAGATGTAGAACATCACGGTACTACTGGTCTATTCATGGGTGTTGTCAGATGTAGAACATCACGGTACTACTGGTCTATTCATGGGTGTTGTCAGATGTGGAATAGTACAGTACTACTGGTCTATTCATGGGTGTTGTCAGATGTGGAATAGTACAGTACTACTGGTCTATTCATGGGTGTTGTCAGATGTAGAACATCACGGTACTACTGGTCTATTCATGGGTGTTGTCAGATGTGGAACATCACGGTACTACTGGTCTATTCATGGGTGTTGTCAGATGTGGAATAGTACAGTACTACTGGTCTATTCATGGGTGTTGTCAGATGTGGAATAGTACAGTACTACTGGTCTATTCATGGGTGTTGTCAGATGTAGAACATCACGGTACTACTGGTCTATTCATGGGTGTTGTCAGATGTGGAACATCACGGTACTACTGGTCTATTCATGGGTGTTGTCAGATGTGGAATAGTACAGTACTACTGGTCTATTCATGGGTGTTGTCAGATGTGGAATAGTACAGTACTACTGGTCTATTCATGGGTGTTGTCAGATGTGGAATAGTACAGTACTACTGGTCTATTCATGGGTGTTGTCAGATGTGGAATAGTACAGTACTACTGGTCTATTCATGGGTGTTGTCAGATGTGGAACATCACGGTACTACTGGTCTATTCATGGGTGTTGTCAGATGTAGAACATCACAGTACTACTGGTCTATTCATGGGTGTTGTCAGATGTGGAATAGTACAGTACTACTGGTCTATTCATGGGTGTTGTCAGATGTGGAATAGTACAGTACTACTGGTCTATTCATGGGTGTTGTCAGATATGGAATAGTACAGTACTACTGGTCTATTCATGGGTGTTGTCAGATGTGGAATAGTACAGTACTACTGGTCTATTCATGGGTGTTGTCAGATGTGGAACATCACGGTACTACTGGTCTATTCATGGGTGTTGTCAGATGTGGAACATCACGGTACTACTGGTCTATTCATGGGTGTTGTCAGTGTTATGTTATGTATATACGGTGTTATGAGCTTGACTCATTCTATGCTCGCTTCGAGGCAGATATTACCGAGCCATTCGTTCTTAGACTGATCTGTACTCTGCACCTCACCTCATCTCCCTCTACCTCTCCTACAGTACCTCCTTAGACTGATCTGTACTCTGCACCTCACCTCATCTCCCTCTACCTCTCCTACAGTACCTCCTTAGACTGATCGGTACTCTGCACCTCACCTCATCTCCCTCTACCTCTCCTTTCTCTATTCTACCTGCCTCTCTCCTCCTCCTCCTCCTCCTCCTCCTCCTCCTCCTCCTCCCCCTCTCCCTCCTCCTCCTCCTCCTCCTCCTCCTCCTCCTCTCCTCCCCCCCCTTACCTCTCTGTAAGCAGCAGTTCTCCCTGCCAAGCACCAAGAGGTCACTGCTGTAATTTCCTTCTGTGGTTAAACCCAGTGCAGAGTCAGGGTCCCAGTCTGAATATTAGCACAGAACAGCTTTTCAATTTCACAACTGGGTGTCTGTTTCCCAAATGGTGCCCTATTCCCTATATCCAGCACTAGTTTTGACCAGAGCCCTATGGGGATTCCTACGGGCTCTGGTCAAAAGTAGAACACTTAATAGGTAAAAGAGTACCCTTTTGGGATGTAGCCTGGTGTGTACGGAGGACCAAGCCTACCTGTCTGAAAGAGAGCCTATCCCAACAGTGAACCACTCAGTGGGTGTTAGACCATATCTACATATTGTCTTGTCAAATAGTTTAGTTTTGTGTGCTTGCTATCTGGGATATTACCATTGATTATTCCCTACATAAAACCTGTATTTCAAGGGAGGAACATGTACAAACATCTTTCCTTTGTCAGACATGTAATGATTCATTGAAAGGTCATGATCTATGACCTCATAGTGTCTGTATTGTTAGTTCAGTACCAACGCCTAGTTGTCCAAAATCTGCATCTCAAATGGCACCCTATTCCCTATGTAGTGCACTACTTTCAACCAAGGCCCATAGGGAATAGGGTACCATTTGAGACACAGCCTATAAAGCCTCTCTATATTTGCATGTCTGATGTGTTTTCCAGGTTTCGCCCTGAATCTAAATGTCATTAGTGGGTTTCAATGTGCCCATCCCACATGTACCCTATCGCCATACAGTGACCAGGGCCTGTAGGGAATAGGGTGCCATTTGGGATACAGTGTTTAACTGAGACGTTCAACACCAGGATGTCTGGATAACTACTGATCCAGCTCCAGTCTTTGAAGATGAAACAACAACACTGACTAAGGTCACGCAGCTGCTTGGGAACATAAATGAATAGTAAAAACAATACGATGATACACAGGACCAGTCAGAGGTTTGGATACACCTACTCATTCTAGGGATTTGCTTTATTTTTACTATTTTCTACATCGTAGAATAATAGTGAAGACATCAAAACTATGAAATAACAAATATAATAATAATATAATATAACATGCCATTTAGCAGACGCTTTTATCCAAAGCGACTTACAGTCATGCGTGCATACATTTTTTTGTGTATGGGTGGTCCCGGGGATCGAACCCACTACCTTGGCGTTACAAGCGCCGTGCTCTACCAGCTGAGCTACAGAGGACCACATGGAATCATGTAGTAACCAAAAAAGTGTTAAACAAATCAAAATATATTTTATATTTGAGATTCTTCAAAGTAGGCTCCCTTTGCCTTGTTGACAGCTTTGCACATTCTTGGCATTCTCTCAACCAGCTTCATGAGGTAGTCAACTGGAATGCATTTCAATTAACAGGTGTGCCTTGTTAAAAGTTAATTTGTGGAATTTATTTCCTTCTTAATGATTTGAGCCAATCGGTTGTGTTGTGACAAGGTAGGGGTGGTATACAGAATATAGCCCTGTTTGGTAAAAGACCAAGTCCATATTATGGCAAGAACAGCTCAAATAAGCAAAGAGAAACAACAGTCCATCATTACTTTAAGACATGATGTCACGAATTCCGCCGAGACTGCTCCTCCTCCTTGTTCGGGCAGGCTTCGGCGTTCGTCGTCCCCGGAGTACTAGCTGCTACCGTTTGATGTTATCTATGTTTGTTTGGTTTTGTCTGATTAGTGCACCTGTTCCATATCTCGTATTGATTATGTCACCTATAAGTTTCCTTTGGTTTTGTTTGTAGTTGTGTGTTGTTGTACGCCTGTCCGTTGGTGTAGGTTGTTTGTTTGCTTGTTGTTAGTGCTGTTCGCACTTTACGCAATGTTTTGCGTATTCGCTCGCCTCCTGTTTGTTGAGGCCCGTTGGATTTGTATTTTGCTCCTGTGACTATTAAAGTCGGATCAACTAAGCTTCTGTGTCCTGCGCCTGACTCCAACACCGCATCCACATCAGCCCCTGACACATGAAGGTCAGTCAATACGGAACATTTCAAGAACTTTGAAGGTTTCTTCAAGTGCAGTCGCAAAAACCGTCAAGCGCTATGATGAAACTGGATCTCATGAGGACCGCCACAGAAAGGAAGACCCAGAGTTACCTCCGCTGCAGAGGATAAGTTCATTAGAGTTAACTGCACCTCAGATTGCAGCCCAAATAAATGTTTTACAGAGTTCAAGTAAAAAAAACATATCTCAACATCAACTGTTCAGAGGAGACTGCGTGAATCAGGCCGTCATGGTTGAATTGCTGCAAAGAAACCACTAATAAAGGACACCAATAAGAAGAAGAGACCTGCTTGGGCCAAGAAACACAAGCAATGAACATTAGACTGGTGGAAATCTGTCCTTTGGTCTGATGAGTTTAAATTTGAGATTTTTGGTTCCAAACGCTGTGTCTTTGTGAGACGCAGAGTAGGTGAACGGATGATCTCCGCATGTGTGGTTCCCACCATGAAGCACGGTATTCCGGTACTCCTGTTTCTCCCTAGCCCCTATTTTTCTAGTTTTTCCGGGTTTGACCATTCTGCCTGCCCTGACCCTGAGCCTTCCTGCCGTTCTGTACCCGTCTGACCTGGATTACTGACCTCTGCCTGCCCTGATCCTGAGCCTTCCTGCCGTTCTGTACCCGTCTGACCTCTGCCTGCCCTGAGCCTGCCTGACATTAGGTACCTTGCTGACTCTGACCTGGATTACCGACTTCTGCCTGCCCTTGACTTGTCATCTGCCTGCCTCCTGTTTTGTTTATAAACATCTGTGATTCAAACTGTCTGCATCTAGGTCTTATCCTGAGTTCTGATAGAAGGAACTGTCCATGACTGACCAGCTCCGCAACGCCGTCTCCTCCCTAGGAGCCACCATTGGGAGGCATGAGGAGTTACTTCGATGTCTTATGGAAGGATTCCAGACCTTGGCGGAACACCGTGACCATGCCTTGAATACATTGCTGGAGCAATTCCATGGATTATCTGTTAAGCAGCCAGCCACAACAGTAACCTCCCAGCCCCTCAGTAACCACACTGTCAGCAGCGCGTCTCTCCAGGCCTCCCCGGCTTCCGAGAACCGCGCTTACCTCCTCCGGAATGCTTCACTTGAGAGTCAGGAACCTGTCGGGTGTTTCTCTCCCAGTGTTCCCTCATCTTCGAGCTGCAGCCCTTCCCCTCGGACCGCTCAAAGATAGCGTACCTCATAACGCTGATGTCCGGGAGGGCTCTCGCCTGGGCTACGGTGGTGTGGGAACAACAATCTGCATTGTGCTTCAGTCTGGAGGAGTTCGTGGCTGAGGTGAAAAAAGTTTTTGATTCTCCGTTGTCCGGGAGAGAGGTGGCTCGGAAGTTACTCCAGCTTCATCAAGAGTCCTGCAGTGTGACGGACTATGTGGTTGTTTTCCACACATTGGCTGCTGAGAGTGACTGGAACCCGGAATCCCTGTTCGACACATTCCTTCATTGATTATCGGAGGAGGTTAAAGATGAGCTCGCAGCCTGGGAGCTGCCTACGGATCTTGACTCGCTTCCAAGGAATCCTGGAAGTCCCCGGCGTCTACGTTCCCAAGAGAATCCAAGGTTACCCGAGTTCCCCTGAGAGTCTCCGAGGTCTGCCGACTCGCCTCTTCCGGAGCCGATGCAAAACGGCAGAGCTAGGCTGTCTCCAGCCGAATGTTTACGCAGACTTAACACCAAGAGTTGTCTGGATTGCGGCACTACCAGTCATTACGTGTCTACCTGTCCATTAAAAGACCAGGCTCATTAGTAGGTACGAGTACTCTGGTGGTGTCAAGGGGTGCTGAAGGTGGGTGTGGTGCATGAATCAAGCGCAGGACGCAGAAGCTCAGTCCAAAAGACTTTAGTGCAATATTCACGTAGAAAATAAGCACAATAAGCCCAAAGGCGAAATAACGGCGCACACAGGCGTCAAACAAACGGCGCACTAACATGTGCGAAAAACCTCTCCAAAACACTGGAGGGAAGTACGTAGCTCCAACACAAAACAGAAGAGCAATCACACACAAAGACAAACCCACACAACGAGAACTAAATAGGACACTAACGAGGGCTAACAAGACACAGGTGTACAACATCAAGACAAAACCAAACGAACATGAAACATAGATCGGTGGCAGCTTGTACTCCGGGGACGATGACCGCCGAAGCCTGCCCGAACCAGGAGGAGGAGCAGCCTCGGCCGAAACCGTGACAGGTGGGCCATACGGATAATTTTCCTTCTCCCATTACTCGTACCCCTCTCCATGCCATCCTGCTGTGGGGCGGCCAGTCGAAATCTCTCCGGGTTCTCATTGACTCTGGGGCCGATGAGAGTTTCATGGTTGCTACCCTGGTGTCAGAGCTGGGTATCCCCACTCAGCCCCTCTCCATTCCCATGGACGCTACCCTGGTGTCAGAGCTGGGTATCCCCACTCAGCCCCTCTCCATTCCCATGGACGTCAGAGCACTGGATAGGTGCTCTATAGGCAGAGTCACCCACAATACTGCTCCTATCAACCAGCGAGTGTCAGGAAACCACAGTGAGTCAATGCAGTTCATGCTCATCAAGTCTCCTCAGGTTCCTGTGGTATTGGGGTTTTCTTGGCTCCAGCGACACAATCCCCTTATCAACTGGACTGCTGGTGCTATCATGGGCTGGGGCCCGTTCTGCCATTCCCATTGCCTGAATTCGGCGCAGCCTGCCCCCGGGACGTCTTCCTGTGGGCTCAGAGGAAGCCTCGGACCTCTACATTTTACATTTACATCATTTAGCAGACGCTCTTATCCAGAGCGACTTCCAGTTAGTGAGTGCATACATTTTTTCATACTGGCCCCCCGTGGGAAAGGAACCCACAACCCTGGTGTTGCAAGCGCCATGCTCTACCAACTGAGCTACAGGGGACTACCAGCTAACCAGCCAGGTTCAATGTTAGCAAGCAAATGGCTCTGAAATACGAATAATAAGAGCATACATGTAACGTTAGCTAGCGAGCCAGCCAGCTAACGTTAGCTAGCTAGCTAACAGTACACTTTAACTTGAAATGAAAACACTTTCTGTCAAAATTAGAAACTTGTAATATCTGAAAATATAGCTAGCTAGACTATCTTACCCATATACATCATGCATGATGGACACGTCTCCCAGTCACGGATGCCATGGTTGCCCTTAGTTTGAAGACGTAATCCGGAGACAGGTGTTTTCTCCATCTCGCTAGCTACCATACTCTAATTCCACTGATTTCAAAACTCGATCCTCCAGAAAGTGGAGAGTAACACTTATGCAGCTCCACTACACAATTTTTTTTTTTTTAAAGCTGCGTTAGACAGGATTACCTACACATACTGACCAGCTCAAATAGACAGAAGCCTGCTGTATGGCAGACCAATCCGAACTCCTCTCTTGGCATGTCCAGCCCACTCATTATCTCAGCCAATCTGGCTAGTGGGAAGGTTGCTGTCTTTTTCTGTGGCTTAACCAACTAGGCACGTAATTTAACAATTGTATTCGTATTTACAGATGGCATACAAGTTTAATTATTAAGCCACATGAAAGTTCACACGTTCCAGAAAGCATTTCTGCCAAAAAACACATTTTGATTTTTAAAAAGAGTTAACGGTCAAATGGCTCTCCTGTGAAGTAGTGACCCACGACCCTAGTTTTCTGAAACGAGTCACATCTATCAATGAATTGGCACTAGAACAGTCTGCAGCACCTGGCCTCACGCTACTAGAATCTGAAGTCAAATGTCTAATGTTTGCTGATGATCTGGTGCTTCTGTCACCAACCAAGGAGGGCCTACAGCAGAACTTAGATCTTCTGCACAGATTCTGTCAGAACTGTGCCCTGACAGTAAATCTCAGTAAGACAAAGTTAGGGACCACAAATACAAATTCCATTTAGACACCGTTGCCCTAGAGCACACAAAAAACTATGCACACCTCGGCTTAAACATCAGCGCCACAGGTAACTTCCACAAAGCTGTGAACGTTCTGAGAGACAAGTCAAGAAGGGCCTCCTATGCCATCAAAAGGAACATACAATTCAACACACCAATTAGGATCTGGCTAAAAATACTTGAATCAGTTATAGAACCCATTGCCCTTTATGGTTGTGAGGTCTGGGGTTTGCTCACCAACCAAAAATTCACAAAATGGGACAAACACCAAATTGAGAATCTGCATGCAGAATTCTGCAAAAATATCCTCAGTGTACAACGTAAAACACCAAATAATGCATTCAGAGCAGAATTAGGCCGATACCCGCTAATGATCAAAATCCAGAAAATAGCCATTATATTCTACAACCACCTAAAAGGAAGCGATTCCCAAACCTTCCATAACAAAGCCATCACCTACAGAGAGATGAACCTGGAGAAGACTCCCCTAAGTAAGCTGGTCCTGGGGCGCTGTTCACAAACACAAACAGACCCCCACAGAGCCCCAGGACAGCAACACAATTAGACCCAACCAAATCATGAGAAAACAAAAAGAGAATTACTTAAATTACAAAAAACTGCGCAAACTAGAATGCTATTTGGCCCTAAACAGAGAGTACACAGTGGCAGAATACCTGACCACTGTGACTGACCCAAACTTAAGGAAAGCTTTGACTATGTACAGACTCAGTGAGCATAGCCTTGTTATTGAGAAAGGCCGCCGTAGGCAGACCTGGCTCTCAAGAGAAGACAGGCTATGTGCACACTGCCCACAAAATGAGGTGGAAACTGAGCTGCACTTCCTAACCTCCTGCCAAATGTATGACCATATTAGAGACACATACAGTGGGGGGAAAAAGTATTTAGTCAGCCACCAATTGTGCAAGTTCTCCCACTTAAAAAGATGAGAGAGGCCTGTAATTTTCATCATAGGTACACGTCAACTATGACAGACAAAATGAGAAAGAAAAATCCAGAAAATCACATTGTAGGATTTGTAATGAATTTATTTGCAAATTATGGTGGAAAATAAGTATTTGGTCAGTAACAAAAGTTTCTCAATACTTTGTTATATACCCTTTGTTGGCAATGACACAGGTCAAACGTTTTCTGTAAGTCTTCACAAGGTTTTCACACACTGTTGCTGGTATTTTGGCCCATTCCTCCATGCAGATCTCCTCTAGAGCAGTGATGTTTTGGGGCTGTCGCTGGGCAACACGGACTTTCAACTCCCTCCAAAGATTTTCTATGGGGTTGAAATCTGGAGACTGGCTAGGCCACTCCAGGACCTTGAAATGCTTCTTACGAAGCCACTCCTTCGTTGCCCGGGCGGTGTGTTTTGGATCATTGTCATGCTGAAAGACCCAGCCACGTTTCATCTTCAATGTCCTTGCTGATGGAACGAGGTTTTCACTCAAAATCTCACGATACATGGCCCCATTCATTCTTTCCTTTACACAGATCAGTCATCCTGGTCCCTTTGCAGAAAAACAGCCCCAAAGCATGATGTTTCCACTCCCATGCTTCACAGTAGGTATGGTGTTCTTTGGATGCAACTCAGCATTCTTTGTCCTCCAAACACGACGAGTTGAGTTTTTACCAAAAAGTTATATTTTGGTTTCATCTGACCATATGACATTCTCCCAATCCTCTTCTGGATCATCCAAATGCACTCTAGCAAACTTCAGACGGGCCTGGACATGTACTGGCTTAAGCTGGGGGACACGTCTGGCACTGCAGGATTTGAGTCCCTGGCGGCGTAGTGTGTTACTGATGGTAGGCTTTGTTACTTTGGTCCCAGCTCTCTGCAGGTCATTCACTAGGTCCCCCCGTGTGGTTCTGGTATTTTTGCTCACCGTTCTTGTGATCATTTTGACCCCACGGGGTGAGATCTTGCGTGGAGCCCCAGATCGAGGGAGATTATCAGTGGTCTTGTATGTCTTCCATTTCCTAATAATTGCTCCCACAGTTGATTTCTTCAAACCAAGCTGCTTACCTATTGCAGATTCAGTCTTCCCAGCCTGGTGCAGGTCTACAATTTTGTTTCTGGTGTCCTTTGACAGCTCTCTGGTCTTGGCCATAGTGGAGTTTGGAGTGTGACTGTTTGAGGTTGTGGACAGGTGTCTTTTATACTGATAACAAGTTCAAACAGGTGCCATTAATACAGGTAACGAGTGGAGGACAGAGGAGCCTCTTAAAGCAGAAGTTACACGTTTGTGAGAGCCAGAAATCTTGCTTGTTTGTAGGTGACCAAATACTTATTTTCCACCATAATTTGCAAATAATTCATAAAAAATCCTACAATGTGATTCTCTGGATTTTATTTTCTCATTTTGTCTGTCATAGTTGACGTGCACCTATGATGAAAATTACAGGCATCTCTCATTTTTTTAAGTGGGAGAACTTGCACAATTGGTGGCTGACTAAATACTTTTTTTCCCCACTGTATTTCCCTCAGATTACACAGACCCACAAGGAATTAGAAAACAAACCCAATTTTGATAAACTCCCATATCTAATGGGTGAAATACCACAGTGTGCCATCACAGCAGCAAGATGTGACCTGTTGCCACAAGAAAAGGGCAACCAGTGAAGAACAAACACCATTGTAAATACAACCCATATTTATGTTTATTTATTTTCCCATGTGTACTTTAACTATTTGCACATTGTTACAACACTGTACATAGACATACTATGACATTTGAAATGTCTCTATTCCTTTGGAACTTCTGTAATGTGTAATGTTTACTGTTCATTTTTTATTGATTATTTCACTTTAGTTTATTATCCATTTCACTTGCTTTGGCAATGTACACATATGTTTCCCATGCCAATAAAGCCCTTAAATTAATTGAATTGAATTGAGAGAGAGAGACAGACGGTGAGAGAGAGCGACGGTAAGACAGAGACAGTGAGACAGAGACAGAGACAGAGAGAGAGACAGAGACAGTGAGACAGAGACAGTGAGAGAGAGAGAGAGAGAGAGAGAGAGAGAGAGAGAAAGAGAGAGAGAGAGAAAGAGAGAGAGAGAGAGAGAGAGAGAGAGAGATAACAATTTCCCCAAATTTGAAACAGTTTTTCAAGGTTTCAAAGACCTCTCTGATGAGAATAGGCTACCCATCCTGTTGGGGGAGGACGCAGAGAGCTGTGGGTTGGCAGCGCACTACATTGCTGCCTGCCATAAGACAAGAAGTGAGTAACAACAATTCTATTCAATTAGATATTTAAAAAAGTTAAAAATAACTTTGCGCCTGAAATTAAGAAGTTTTGACTCTTGCTAGCTAGCTACACCACAAAACCCTAGCCAGCAGGCTAACAAGCCAGCCAGAAAACTGAGCTATAACAACCCTACCCAGGGGAGTTAAAACTACATCAAATGACCAAACTGAGTAAATCAAAAGGGAACACAGACTCTAAATTTAAACATATCTTCTGTTTTTGTGTGTGAAGATTTTTTACTATTTTTGCTGGTTTTTGAGCTAAACAGGAGCTAACTAGCAAAAGCAGCAGACAAACTAAACTGGTGCAGCAGAACAGAGCAGCAGCAGCAGTAGCAGAGGCCACAGGCACCATGACCCCATTCCCCCTCAGCGCTGAGTCCATTCTCTACCCTCCAGAGGCCACAGGCACCATGTCCCCACTCCCCCTCAGCGCTGAGTCCATTCTCTACCCTCCAGAGGCCACAGGCACCATGTCCCCACTCCCCCTCAGCGCTGAGTCCATTCTCTACCCTCCAGAGGCCACAGGCACCATGTCCCCACTCCCCCTCAGCGCTGAGTCCATTCTCTACCCTCCAGAGGCCACAGGCACCATGTCCCCACTCCCCCTCAGCGCTGAGTCCATTCTCTACCCTCCAGAGGCCACAGGCACCATGTCCCCACTCCCCCTCAGCGCTGAGTCCATTCTCTACCCTCCAGAGGCCACAGGCACCATGTCCCCACTCCCCCTCAGCGCTGAGTCCATTCTCTACCCTCCAGAGGCCACAGGCACCATGTCCCCACTCCCCCTCAGCGCTGAGTCCATTCTCTACCCTCCAGAGCCCACAGGCACCATGTCCCCACTCCCCCTCAGCGCTGAGTCCATTCTCTACCCTCCAGAGGCCACAGGCACCATGTCCCCACTCCCCCTCAGCGCTGAGTCCATTCTCTACCCTCCAGAGCCCACAGGCACCATGTCCCCACTCCCCCTCAGCGCTGAGTCCATTCTCTACCCTCCAGAGGCCACAGGCACCATGTCCCCACTCCCCCTCAGCGCTGAGTCCATTCTCTACCCTCCAGAGCCCACAGGCACCATGTCCCCACTCCCCCTCAGCGCTGAGTCCATTCTCTACCCCCCCAGAGGCCACAGGCACCATGTCCCCACTCCCCCTCAGCGCTGAGTCCATTCTCTACCCTCCAGAGGCCACAGGCACCATGTCCCCACTCCCCCTCAGCGCTGAGTCCATTCTCTACCCTCCAGAGGCCACAGGCACCATGTCCCCACTCCCCCTCAGCGCTGAGTCCATTCTCTACCCTCCAGAGGCCACAGGCACCATGTCCCCACTCCCCCTCAGCGCTGAGTCCATTCTCTACCCTCCAGAGCCCACAGGCACCATGTCCCCACTCCCCCTCAGCGCTGAGTCCATTCTCTACCCTCCAGAGGCCACAGGCACCATGTCCCCACTCCCCCTCAGCGCTGAGTCCATTCTCTACCCTCCAGAGCCCACAGGCACCATGTCCCCACTCCCCCTCAGCGCTGAGTCCATTCTCTACCCTCCAGAGGCCACAGGCACCATGTCCCCACTCCCCCTCAGCGCTGAGTCCATTCTCTAGCCTCCAGAGCACACAGGCACCATGTCCCCACTCCCCCTCAGCGCTGAGTCCATTCTCTACCCTCCAGAGCCCACAGGCACCATGTCCCCACTCCCCCTCAGCGCTGAGTCCATTCTCTACCCTCCAGAGGCCACAGGCACCATGTCCCCACTCCCCCTCAGCGCTGAGTCCATTCTCTACCCTCCAGAGGCCACAGGCACCATGTCCCCACTCCCCCTCAGCGCTGAGTCCATTCTCTACCCTCCAGAGCCCACAGGCACCATGTCCCCACTCCCCCTCAGCGCTGAGTCCATTCTCTACCCTCCAGAGGCCGCAGGCACCATGTCCCCACTCCCCCTCAGCGCTGAGTCCATTCTCTACCCTCCAGAGCCCACAGGCACCATGTCCCCACTCCCCCTCAGCGCTGAGTCCATTCTCTACCCTCCAGAGGCCACAGGCACCATGTCCCCACTCCCCCTCAGCGCTGAGTCCAATCTCTACCCTCCAGGGGCAAAAAATGACACAACGAGGAGAGCTTTTAAACAGAAACTACTAAAAGGAAGGCCAGAAACCCTTTTCGCAGACCTCTACAAAAACGGGGAATTGAGTAATCTCATCTTTCACACTGACCAGCCAAATGCATGGGGCTCAGCAGTCTGCTCTCACTACCCATCCGTAAAGAAAGAGGGAATCTGTAACGGGTGGAAACTGAAAGTCCAAGAGACAGACGACCCTGACAGCACCATGATACCAATCAACCTCTACAAGACTAGGACTGTCATGGTACAAGGTAACCTTAGGCTGTTTGAAACAGACTTTCAGACCATTAAGGAAAGAGCAGAGTGAGAGAAGGACACCACCAGTGACATGCCCTCCCACAAGACAAACTCCACCAGCACCACCCTCACCCCCACTATCCCCACCCAAAAAGGCACATCCAGCACCTCTCTTCCACCATAGTGGAGGAGACGCCCCAGGAGGAGACAGACCCCCTCAGTGCAGAGCAGGCTCAGGCCCTCCTCACCACCATGGCTGCCATGAGGGATCAGTTCACCAAACTGGAGGGGGAGGTGGTCCTGCTCAGGGAGAGCGTGAGCAAACAGCAACCAGACATCCACACCTTAGAGGAGCTCCTAACCACAGTGCGGACAGAGCAGGACAGCCGCCTTGCAACACAGCTGAAAGAAGTTCAGCAAGAGAGAGACGGACTCAACAGAGAATTGGCTGATCTAACAAAGGAGGTGAGAGAGCTCCAAAAAGACAGGCAGAGCAGTAATAACGAGCTGACCACACTAAGAGAGGAGCTGCAGGAGAGAAAGAGAACAGAGGACAGGCTGCAGGAGCAGCTAGATCACCACTCTATGACCTGCCATCACACAGCAGAGGAGCCCACCTCAACCAGCCAGGCCTCCACAGCCCTGCCTGCAGCACGCCTCCCCCCAGCCCACAGAACAGCCTTCCACTGACAGCGGCACCGGCACAGACCAGCCACACCCCAGCTCCAACACCCACCAGCCCCCACTCTACCCCCTCCAGTCCAGAAGAATCACTGGCTGAGATCGTCCTGTTGATGGACTCAAATGGGAAGTTTGTTCAGGAGAAGAAACTTTTCCCTAGACACAAAACGAGAAAGGTGTGGTGCCCAACAACGCAGAGTGCCATGGAGCTGCTTGATAAGGCCCAGCTCGGGTCGCCAAGCCACATAATCATACACACCGGAAGCAAAGACCTGCGTGCTCAGCAGGAGAGGGTGGCGACTTCACTACAGGGAGTGATTGAGAAGGCCTCCGCAATCTTCCCCAACTCAAGGATCGTGGTGTCAACCCTTCTACAGAGGAAGGACTTCCACCCTGCCACAATCCAAAGAATAAACGCCAGCCTCTCCCGGGACTGTGTCCTGCGACCCAATGTACACCTGGCCCACCATCCCACCCTCAATCTGGACTGTCTCTATGACCATGTTCACCTGTACAGGGAGACAGTCCCCATCCTTGCCAAGACTCTCAAGGACGTCGCTTTCAACCGCAGCCCGACCTCTCCACCCAGGAAGCAATCTCCACCCCCCCGAGATCACAGAGACAACACCCCGGACCAGCACCCTGGACCCCCCAGCCACGGCCACAGCACCACCAACCTCAATGCCCACCACATCCAGCGCAGCACAGACCACCCCAGCCCAGCTTCAGACCCACCCAGACAAGGACTACCAACCCCCTCCCCCCCACCGCAGACCAACACCTGGAGGAGCCACAGCCCGGCAGACAGAGCTATGCACAAGCTTTGAGAGGAGCAACGGGCCCAGCTCCCACCAACGAAATGAGTGACATTAAACAAATGCTGAATCTACTATGCTCACATGTGATAGGCCGAGGGTCATGGTAAGATGAGCACAAGAACTCCACCATCCTCACACTACATCCACCCAAGTGGCATGACACAAATACTATCTTAAATGATAAACAAATCACATTTGCATAATAAGAGTTTACGTTAATTGTAAAATCCTATTTTAATAGTTCTTGTTGGATTGTGAGTGTTTATCTCATTTTGAAGGTAAAGAAAAAACAGTTATGAAATATTTTTACATTGCATGTTGGAATTTACAAGGATTGAAGTCCTCTGTTTTTGGGCTAAAGAGCAGAAACCCAGACTTCCTTGAAGAAATGTATGATGTTGATATTGTAGTACTACAGGAAACATGGTGCAGAGGTGATGTTTCCACTGGCTGTCCACTAGGTTATAGGGAAATAATCGTACCATCCACCAAATTAAAAGGAATCACACAGGGCAGAGACTCAGGGGGAATGCTAATATGGTATAAATCTGAACTAACTAATTCAATCAAATTGATCAAAAGAGGAGAATTCTTTATCTCGTTAAAATTCAACAAGGATGCTATCTTAACAGTTAAAAACGTCTTCCTCTGTGCCACACACATTCCCCCCTCAGAGTCACGCTACTTCAATGAAGAGTGTTTCTCCATTCTAGAGGGGGAGATTAGTCACTTTCAGGCCCAAGGCAAGGGGCTGGTCTGTGGAGACCTGAATGCTAGAACAGCAGAAGAACTAGACACTATTAACAGTCATGGGGACAAACACCTACCGGGAAGCAACAACCTTTCCTACCCCACCAGAAACAACTATGACAAAGTGAATGTCACGCCCTGGCTCTGGGGACTCTAATATGTTGAGCCAGGGTGTGTAAAGTCTATGTGTTTTGTTCTAGGTTTCACTTTCTAGTATTGTTGTTCTATGTTGGCCAGTGTGGTTCTCAATCAGAGGCAACGTGATTCAGCTGTTGCTTGTTGTCTCTGATTGAGAACCATACTTTAGCAGCCTGTTTCCCCACAGAGTTTGTGGGATCTTGTTTCTAGTCTGTTGTGTTAGACCGTGAACTGTCACGTTATCGTTTTGTTGGTTTTGATCGTGTCTCTAATAAAGAGTATGTTTGCCTGCAACGCTGCGCCTTGGTCCTCATCTCTGTTAGACGATCGTGACAGAAGATCCCACCAAGACTGGACCAAGCAGCAAGTCCAGGAGCCAGCGCCTGAGAGATCTCTAGCGGATCTCCTTCGCCTCCTCGACTGGGTCAAGCCATGTGAGGAAGAGAGGGGCTTGACGTGGAGGCAGAAGGGCGAAAGGCTGGCGAGAAGCATGGAGACCTGGTCCACGGGTAGGAGTGAAGCCCATAAATTTTTTAGGGGGGGGCTAACGCCGTGGACGACGGGGCAGCAGGAGGCCGCCAGGTTACGGGAGTCACTGGTCACCAGGAGGAAGGAGGATGTAGAGGCACGGCGAGAGGTACTGGCGTGTGTTGCCAGTCCGGTCCGGCCTGTTCCTGATCCCCACGTAGGGCCAGTGGTGTGTGTTCCCAGTACGGCTCGGCCCGTTCCTGCTCCCCGCACCAAGTCAGTGGTGCGCTTCGTCAGCCTGGCACGGCCCGTTCCTGCTCCCCGCACCAATTCAGTGGTGCGTTTCGTCAGCCCGGCTCGGCCCGTTCCTGCTCCCCGCACCAAGTCAGTGGTGCGTTTCGTCAGCCCAGTCCGGCCCGCTCCTGCTCCCCGCACCAAGTCAGTGGTGCGTTTCGTCAGCCCGGCTCGGCCCGCTCCTGCTCCCCGCACCAAGTCAGTGGTGCGTTTCGTCAGCCCGGCTCGGCCCGTTCCTGCTCCCCGCACCAAGTCAGTGGTGCGCTTCGTCAGCCCGGTCCGGCCCGCTCCTGCTCCCCGCACCAAGTCAGTGGTGCGTTTCGTCAGGCCGGCTCGGCCCGCTCCTGCTCCCCACACCAAGCCAGTGGTGTGCGTCGTCAGTCCGGCACGGCCCGTGCCTGTTCCACCGGTGGCTGGTCCGGCACCGGTCAGATGCTTCACGCCGGAGCTAGAGCAATCCGCTCCACCAGTGTGCAGTCCAGCTCCGGCCAGCGGGGCCAGACCGGACCAGGGGTACTTTGGGGGGTTGGAGAGGGAGCGGGGAATAGGCCCGGAGCCGGATCCGCCGCCTGAGCGGAGTGCCCACCCGGTCCCTCCCCTGTGGTATTTGGTGGGCGCGGTCGGAGTCCGCGCCTTTAGGGGGGGGGTACTGTCACGCCCTGGCTCTGGGGACTCTAATATGTTGAGCCAGGGTGTGTAAAGTCTATGTGTTTTGTTCTAGGTTTCACTTTCTAGTATTGTTGTTCTATGTTGGCCAGTGTGGTTCTCAATCAGAGGCAACGTGATTCAGCTGTTGCTTGTTGTCTCTGATTGAGAACCATACTTTAGCAGCCTGTTTCCCCACAGAGTTTGTGGGATCTTGTTTCTAGTCTGTTGTGTTAGACCGTGAACTGTCACGTTATCGTTTTGTTGGTTTTGATCGTGTCTCTAATAAAGAGTATGTTTGCCTGCAACGCTGCGCCTTGGTCCTCATCTCTGTTAGACGATCGTGACAGTGAAAAACAAAAATGGAGTACAGCTCCTGAAGCTCTGTCGAACACTGGGTCTGTACAAAGTCAACGGTAGGCTAAGAGGGGACTCTTTTGGAAGGTTCACCTACAGCTCATCCCTTGGCAGCAGTACTGTAGACTACTTCATCACCGACCTCAACCCAGAGTCTCTCAAAGCCTTCACAGTCAGCCCACTAGCACCTCTCTCAGACCACAGTAAAATCACAGTGTATCTGAGAAGAGCAGAACCCAACCATGAAGTATCACGGCCCAATAAATTACATGGTACTAAACAGACCTATAGATGGAGTGCAAACAGTACAGATACAGTGCCTTGCAAAATAATTCATCCCCCATGGCGTTTTTTCCTATTTTGTTGCATTACAATCTGTAATTTTAATGGATTTTTATTTGGATTTCATGTAATGGACATACACAAAACAGTCCAAATTGGTGAAGTGAAATGAAAAAAATTACTTGTTTCAAAAAATTCAAAAAAATAAATAACGGAAATGTGGTGCGTGCATATGTATTCACCCCCTTTGCTATGAAGCCCCTAAATAAGATATGGTGCAACAAAGTACCTTCAAAAGTCACATAATTAGTTAAATAAAGTCCACCTGTGTGCAATCTAAGTGTCACATGATCTGTCACATGATCTCAGTATATATACACCTGTTCTGAAAGGCCCCAGAGTCTGCAACACCACTAAGCAAGGGGCACCACCAAGCAAGCGGCACCATGAAGACCAAGGAGCTCTCCAAGCAGGTTAGGGACAAAGTTGTGGAGAAGTACAGATCAGGGTTGGGTTATAAAAAAATATCAGAAACTTTGAACATCCCACGGAGCACCATTAAATCCATTGTTAAAAAATGGAAAGAATATGGCACCACAACAAACCTACCAAGAGAGGGCCGCCCACCAAAACTCACGGACCAGGCAAGGAGGGCATTAATCAGAGAGGCAACAAAGAGACCAAAGATAACACTGAAGGAGCTGCAAAACTCCATAGTGGAGATTGGAGTATATGTCCATAGGACCACTTTAAGCCGTACACTCCACAGAGCTGGGCTTTACGGAAGAGTGGCCAGAAAAAAGCCATTACTTAAAGAAACAGTAAGCAAACACGTTTGGTGTTCGCCAAAAGCCATGTGGGAGACTTCCCAAACATATGGAAGAAGGTACAATGGTCAGATTAGACTCAAATTGAGCTTTTTGGCCATCAAGGAAAACGCTATGTCTGGCGCAAACCCAACACCTCTCATCACCCAGAGAACACCATCCCCACAGTGAAGCATGGTGGTGGCAGCATCATGCTGTGGGGATGTTTTTCCATCGGCAGGGACTGGGAAACTGGTCAGAATTGAAGGAATGATGGATGGCGCTAAATACAGGGAAATTCTTGAGGGAAACCTGTTTCAGTCTTCCAGAGATTTGAGACTGGGACGGAGGTTCACCTTCCAGCAGGACAAGGACCCTAAGCATACTGCTAAAGCAACACTTGAGTGGTTTAAGGGGAAGCATTTAAATGTCTTGGAATGGCCTAGTCAAAGCCCAGACCTCAATCCAATTGAGAATCCGTGGTATGACTTAAAGATTGCTCTACACCAGCAGAACCCATTCAATTTGAAGGAGCTGGAGCAGTTTTGCCTTGAATAATGGGCAACAATCCCAGTGGCTAGATGTGCCAAGCTTATAGAGACATACCCCAAGAGACTTGCAGCTGTAATTGCTGCAAAAGGTGGCTCTACAAGGTATGGACTTTGGGGGGGGGGGGGGGGGGGGGTGAATAGTTATGCACGCTCAAGTTCTTTTTTATTGTCTTCTTGTTTGTTTCACAATAAAACATATTTTGCATCTTCAAAGTGGTAGGCATGTTGTGTAAATGAAATGATACAAACACCAAAAAAATCTATTTTAATTCCAGGTTGTAAGGCAACAGAATAGGAAAAATGCCAAGGGGGGTGAATACTTTCACAAGCCACTGTATCTACCAAAAAGCAATTAGTAGTTCCCTACAGCCAAATGGTAATTACAACATGTTCCCTACAGCCAAATGGTAATTACACCATGTTCCCTACAGCCAAATGGTAATTACACCATGTTCCCTACAGCCAAATGGTAATTACAACATGTTCCCTACAGCCAAATGGTAATTTCACCATGTTCCCTACAGCCAAATGGTAATTACAACATGTTCCATACAGCCAAATGGTAATTACACCATGTTCCCTACAGCCAAATGGTAATTACAACATGTTCCCTACAGCCAAATGGTAATTACAACATGTTCCCTACAGCCAAATGGTAATTACAACATGTTCCCTACAGCCAAATGGTAATTACAACATGTTCCCTACAGCCAAATGGTAATTACAACATGTTCCCTACAGCCAAATGGTAATTACACCATGTTCCCTACAGCCAAATGGTAATTACAACATGTTCCCTACAGCCAAATGGTAATTACAACATGTTCCCTACAGCCAAATGGTAATTACAACATGTTCCATACAGCCAAATGGTAATTACAACATGTTCCCTACAGCCAAATGGTAATTACAACATGTTCCCTACAGCCAAATGGTAATTACAACATGTTCCCTACAGCCAAATGGTAATTACAACATGTTCCATACAGCCAAATGGTAATTACAACATGTTCCCTACAGCCAAATGGTAATTACAACATGTTCCCTTCAGCCAAATGGTAATTACAACATGTTCCCTACAGCCAAATGGTAATTACAACATGTTCCCTACAGCCAAATGGTAATTACACCATGTTCCCTACAGCCAAATGGTAATTACAACATGTTCCCTACAGCCAAATGGTAATTACAACATGTTCCCTACAGCCAAATGGTAATTACACCATGTTCCCTACAGCCAAATGGTAATTACAACATGTTCCCTTCAGCCAAATGGTAATTACACCATGTTCCCTACAGCCAAATGGTAATTACAACATGTTCCCTTCAGCCAAATGGTAATTACAACATGTTCCCTACAGCCAAATGGTAATTACAACATGTTCCCTACAGCCAAATGGTAATTACACCATGTTCCCTACAGCCAAATGGTAATTACAACATGTTCCCTACAGCCAAATGGTAATTACAACATGTTCCCTACAGCCAAATGGTAATTACACCATGTTCCCTACAGCCAAATGGTAATTACAACATGTTCCCTACAGCCAAATGGTAATTACAACATGTTACACCATGCAAATAGTACAGAAATCTACCAAAAAGCAATTAGTAGCCAAAAAATACAATCTCTCCTGGACAACTTTTTTGCCTTAACATTCTCCTACAGCAATGAAGGTGTAAATTTGGCCGTTTGGAACATAAACTTTATATTTGACAAATTAGCCTCCTTGGCTAATCTTAAGAAACATAAGAGCAAACCAAAAATAATAGATCATGAAAAATTGTTTGATAATGATTGCAAGAATCTAAGAAGGTCATTGAGAAATATATCTAATCAAAAACACAGAGACCCAGAAAACAAAAATATATGCCTTCAATATGGGGAAACACTGAAGCAATACAAACACACCCTAAGAACAAAAAAAGGAACAGCACATTAGAAATAAGCTGGATGTAATTGAGGAATCCATTGAATCAAACCACTTCTGGGAGAATTGGAATAAATTCAACAAACCTCATCATGAGGAATTGGCTATCCAAAATGGGGATATGTGGAGAAATCACTTTGCAAACCTCTACAGCAATATAACAAAGAGCCCAGAACAACAAGATATACAAGAACAATTACAAATCCTTGAATCAGCAGTCAAAGACTATCAGAATCCTGTGGATACCCCAATTACAGAACAATAATTATTGGAAAAACTTTGCACTCTCCAACCCGAAAAGGCCTGTGATGCTGATGGTATTTTAAATGAAATGATCAAATATACAGACCACAAATTCAAATTTGCTATACTCAAACTCTTCAACATTATCCTAACTGCAGGTATTTTCTCAGAGGAATTTGCGTTAACAGCAACTTCGGGAAAATTATCTGCAGTATCATAAACAGCAGACTACATCATTTCCTTGATGAACACAACGTCCTGAGCAGAAGCCAGATTGGATTTTTTTTAAATGATCGTACAACAGACCACATTTACACCCTCCACACTCTAATTGCCAAACAAGTAAACCAAAACAAAGGCAAAATCTACTCGTGTTTTGTAGACTTCAAGAAATAATTTGATTCAATTTAGCACGAAGTTCTTTTTTATAAACGAATAGAAAGTGGTATTGGAGGGGAAACATATTATGTTATTAAATCAATGTACACTAAAAACAAATATGCGGTTAAAATTGGCAACAAGCAAACAGAATTCTTCTCTCAGGGACGTGGAGTGAAACAGGGCTGCCCAATAAGTCCAACACTATTTAACATCTACATTAATTAATTGGCAAAAACATTAGAAGAATCGGCAGCACCTGGTCTCACCCTACACAACACTGAAATCAAGTGTCTGCTGTACGCAGATGACCTGGTGCTACTGTCTCCCACTAAGGAGGGGTTACAGCAGCATCTAGATCATCTGCACAGGTTCTGTCAGACCTGGGCCCTGACCGTTAATCTAAAAACCCCGAATATAATGATATTCCAAAAAAGGTCCGGAAATCAGGATGACAAATATAAATTATATTTGGACACAGTTCTATTAGAACACACCAAAAAATACACGTATCTAGGACTAAATATCAGCAACACAGGTAGTTTTCACATGGCAGTGAATGAGCTGAGAGACAAAGCAAGAAGAGCATTCTATGCCATTAAAAGGAACATTAAAATCGAAATTCCAATTAGAATTTGGCTCAAAATTTTCCAATCAGTTATAGAACCAATTGCCCTATATGGCAGCGAAGTATGGGGTCCGCTCTCTAATACTGAATTTACCAAATGGGACAAACATCCAATCGAAATACTGCATGCAGAGTTTTGCAAAACTGTAATGCAAGTGCAAAGAAAAACTCAAAATAACGCATGTAGAGCAGAATTGGGCAATACCCCATCCTTATTCGAATAGAAAAAAGAGCCATCAAATTTTACAACCATCTAAAAACAAGTGACCCCAAATTCCATCACACAGTTCTACAATGTCAAGAGATGAAACAAGAGAAGAGTCCCCTCAGCCAGCTGGTTCTGAGGCTCAGTTCACTAACCAAAACCAACCTCATAGAGCCTCAGGACAGCACTCAGAAAATCTGGCCCAACCAAATCATCACAAAACAAAAAGAAAAATATATCACCTATTGGAAAGACACCACAGAAAATCAAAGTACACTTCAATGCTATTTGGCTCTAAGCAGACAGTACATGGTGGCAGACTATCTGACCACTGTGACTGAGGAAAACAATGACTAGGTACAGACTCAGTGAGCACAGTCTGGCTATAGAGACCGGTCGTCACAGGCAAACCTGGCTGCCCAGAGAGGACAGGCTGTGCTCACTCTGCCCCCGGGGAGAGGTAGAGACAGAGCTGCATTTCCTATTACACTTTGACAAATACTCAGACCTAAGAGAATCTTTCTTTCCCAAAATTATCATTCAGTACAAAGAATTTGAAACTATAAAAGATGAAGAAAAAATCAAATATATGGATATAAATGGATATATATATTTATTGGGTGAAAAGCCAAAATGCGCAATTTTGGCAGCCAAATGTGTGTCCTCCTGCCACAACCTGAGGGACAGCCAGTGAAAAGTGTAATGTAATGTCAATAATATTTCCTGTTTTGTTTTGTCTTTCATACCATGTCATGTGTATGCTTTGACTTCTTTCTCCCCTCTCTCTCCAGATAAAATCTTGCGACTTGTGACGGCAGGCCGCCCAACAACCTGCCCGCTTGACCCTATCCCCTCCTCTTTCCTCCAGACCATCTCCGGTGACATTCTCCCTTACCTCACCTCGCTGATCAACTCATCCTTGACCGCTGGCTATGTCCCTTCCGTCTTCAAGAGAGCGAGAGTTGCACCCCTTCTCAAAAAACCAACACTCGATCCCTCTGATGTCAACAACTACAGACCAGTATCCCTTCTTTCTTTTCTCTCCAAAACTATTGAGCGTGCCGTCTTTAGCCAACTCTCTTACTAGCTCTCTCAGAATGACCTTCTTGATCCAAACCAGTCAGGTTTCAAGACTGGTCATTCAACTGAGACTGCTCTTCTCTGTGTCACGGAGGCTCTCCACACTGCTAAAGCTAACTCTCTCTCCTCTGCTCTTGTCCTTCTAGACCTGTCTGCTGCCTTTGATACTGTGAACCATCAGATCCTCCTCTCCACCCTCTCCGAGCTGGGCATCTCCGGCGCGGCTCACTCTTGGATTGCGTCCTACCTGACCAGTCGCTCCTACCAAGTGGCGTGGCGAGAAGCTGTCTCCGCACCACGTGCTCTCACCACTGGTGTCCCCCAGGGCTCAGTTCTAGGCCCTCTCCTATTCTCGCTATACACCAAGTCACTTGGCTCTGTCATTTCCTCACATGGCCTCTCCTATCATTGCTACGCAGACGACACACAACTAATCTTTTCCTTTCCCCCTTCTGATAACCAGGTGGCGAATCGCATCTCTGCATGTCTGGCAGACATATCAGTATGGATGACGGATCACCACCTCAAGCTGAACCTTGGCAAGACGGAGCTGCTCTTCCTCCCGGGGAAGGACTGCCTGTTCCATGATCTCGCCATCACGGGTGACAACTCAGTTGTGTCCTCCTCCCAGAGTGCGAAGAGCCTTGGCGTGACCCTGGACAACACCCTGTCGTTCTCCGCTAACATCAAGGCGGTGACCCGATCCTGTAGGTTCATGCTTTACAACATTCGGAGAGTACGGCCCTGCCTTACACAGGAAGCGGCACAGGTCCTAATCCAGGCACTTGTCATCTCCCGTCTGGATTACTGCAACTCGCTGTTGGCTGGGCTCCCTGCCTGTGCCATTAAACCCCTACAACTCATCCAGAATGCCGCAGCCCATCTGGTGTTCAACCTTCCCAAGTTCTCTCACGTCACCCCGCTCCTCCGCACACTCCACTGGCTTCCAGTTGAAGCTTGCATCTGCTACAAGACCATGGTGCTTGCCTACGGAGCTGTGAGGGGAACGGCACCTCCGTACCTTCAGGCTCTGATCAGCCCTTACACCCAAACGAGGGCATTGCGTTCATCCACCTCTGGTCTGCTGGCTCCCCTACCTCTGCGGAAGCATAGTTCCCTCTCAGCCCAGTCAAAACTGTTCGCTGCTCTGGCACCCCAATGGTGGAACAAGCTCCCTCACGACACCAGGACAGCGGAGTCACTCACCACCTTCCGGAGACATTTGAAACCCCACCTCTTTAAGGAATACCTGGGATAGGATAAAGTAATCCTTCTACCCCCCCCCCCCTTACCCCAACCCATCCCCCCCCCCGCCTCCCCCCAAAAAAGACACAAATTAAGAAAATATACATTGTAAAGTGGTTATCCCACTGGCTATAAGGTGAATGCACCAATTTGTAAGTCGCTCTGGATAAGAGTGTCTGCTAAATGACGTAAATGTAAATGTAATGTGTCTTCTCAGTCAGGTTGAGGCTGGTCGACTACTATTGCTTTAATGTTGTTCTCATTAATATTGTTGTTGTAGTTGCTGTTAATGGTAATCCCATTTCCACTACTACTATTATTATTGCTGTTGGTCCCACCATTTTTGTTATATCTATACTTTGACAATGTAAGTAATTTAACTTGACATGTCAATAAAGTCTATTGAATTGAGAGAGAGAGAGAGAGAGAGGAGGCCCTTGATGAACGTTCTTTTTCCTTCTCCTCTCCTTCTCCTCTCTCCTCCTATCCTCTCCCCTCTCCTTCTCCTCTCCTTCTCCTCTCTCCTCCTATCCTCTCCCCTCTCCTTCTCCTCTCCTTCTCCTCTCTCCTCCTATCCTCTCCCCTCTCCTTCTCCTCTCCTTCTCCTCTCTCCTCCTATCCTCTCCCCTCTCCTTCTCCTCTCCTTCTCCTCTCTCCTCCTATCCTCTCCCCTCTCCTTCTCCTCTCCTTCTCCTCTCTACTCCTATCCTCTCCTCCTATCCTCTCCCCTCTCCTTCTCCTCTCTCCTCCTATCCTCTCCCCTCTCCTTCTCCTCTCCTTCTCCTCTCTCCTCCTATCCTCTCCCCTCTCCTTCTCCTCTCCTTCTCCTCTCTCCTCCTATCCTCTCCCCTCTCCTTCTCCTCTCCTTCTCCACTCTCCTCCTATCCTCTCCCCTCTCCTTCTCCTCTCCTTCTCCTCTCTCCTCCTATCCTCTCCCCTCTCCTTCTCCTCTCCTTCTCCTCTCTCCTCCTATCCTCTCCTCCTATCCTCTCCCCTCTCCTTCTCCTCTCTCCTCCTATCCTCTCCCCTCTCCTTCTCCTCTCTCCTCCTATCCTCTCCCCTCTCCTTCTCCTCTCCTTCTCCTCTCTCCTCCTATCCTCTCCCCTCTCCTTCTCCTCTCCTTCTCCTCTCTCCTCCTATCCTCTCCCCTCTCCTTCTCCTCCTCCTTCTCCTTCTCCTCTCCCCTCTCCTCTCTACTCCATCTGCTTTCATTTTCCCCGGCATGTATGACAAACAGAAAATACATTCCAAACTACGGTCCCCGCTAACCCCAACCCCCCCCCACCCCCCACCCTTCCACCCCGTCTTTCTTTTGGCAGGATGGCTAATGTTTCACATTTAATCATGATGACGTTGCCAGACAGTGAGGCCCAGTAAGAGTGAGAGAGGGCCTGAATGAAGCAGGGCATTCAAAGGGGGAGTAGGCAGCAGGAACATGATCTGGAGAGAAAGGCTGGCAGGCAGAGAGAGAGAGAGAAAAAGTGAGTGACACAGAGAGACGGGCCTTATATAAGGACTGTTCTGACTCTCCACTGGGCCTAGTAGGGGCATATTATCAGGACTGTTCTGACTCTCCACTGGGCCTAGTAGGGGTATATTATCAGGACTGTTCTGACTCTCCACTGGGCCTAGTAGGGGTATATTATCAGGACTGTTCTGACTCTCCACTGGGCCTAGCAGGGGTATATTATCAGGACTGTTCTGACTCTCCACTGGGCCTAGCAGGGGTATATTATCAGGACTGTTCTGACTCTCCACTGGGCCTAGTAGGGGTATATTATCAGGACTGTTCTGACTCTCCACTGGGCCTAGTAGGGGTATATTATCAGGACTGTTCTGACTCTCCACTGGGCCTAGCAGGGGTATATTATCAGGACTGTTCTGACTCTCCACTGGGCCTAGCAGGGGTATATTATCAGGACTGTTCTGACTCTCCACTGGGCCTAGTAGGGGTATATTATCAGGACTGTTCTGACTCTCCACTGGGCCTAGTAGGGGCATATTATCAGGACTGTTCTGACTCTCCACTGGGCCTAGTAGGGGCATATTATCAGGACTGTTCTGACTCTCCACTGGGCCTAGTAGGGGTATATTATCAGGACTGTTCTGACTCTCCACTGGGCCTAGCAGGGGTATATTATCAGGACTGTTCTGACTCTCCACTGGGCCTAGCAGGGGTATATTATCAGGACTGTTCTGACTCTCCACTGGGCCTAGTAGGGGTATATTATCAGGACTGTTCTGACTCTCCACTGGGCCTAGTAGGGGTATATTATCAGGACTGTTCTGACTCTCCACTGGGCCTAGCAGGGGTATATTATCAGGACTGTTCTGACTCTCCACTGGGCCTAGTAGGGGTATATTATCAGGACTGTTCTGACTCTCCACTGGGCCTAGTAGGGGCATATTATCAGGACTGTTCTGACTCTCCACTGGGCCTAGCAGGGGTATATTATCAGGACTGTTCTGACTCTCCACTGGGCCTAGCACCCTATTCCCTTGTTCTGATGAAATGTAGTGCACTATACAGGGAATAGGGTGCCATTCTCTGGTCTAAAGTAGTGCACTATATAGGGAATAGGGTGCCATTCTCTGGTCTAAAGTAGTGCACTAAATAGGGAATAGGGTGCTCTGGTCAAACGTAGTGCACTATACAGGGAATAGGGTGCTCTGGTCAAACGTAGTGCACTATACAGGGAATAGGGTGCCATTCTCTGGTCTAAAGTAGTTCACTATACAGGGAATAGGGTGCCATTCTCTGGTCTAAAGTAGTGCACTATACAGGGAATAGGGTTCCATTTCGGACACCTATACACTCTTAAAAATGTAGTTGGAACCAAATAAGATTCTTGAGAGCGATGCTATAGGGGAACCAGGTTAGATTTCTAAAGAACTGTAGATGCCACATCCAGAACCCACTTACCTCAAAGGTTCTTTATCAGGCAAGAGTTCTCCAAGGAACCTGAAGAGCTGAGTTAGAACCATTTAAGAACCTTCATTTTATTCAGCATAGAGAGATATTCTGTTTTCTAATTTTCTATCAGTGTTCAATGACAGACATGTATTTGTTTAAAATCTATTTCAGAGAGACAAATACATACACTACCAGTCAAACGTTTGGACACCTAGGTAGTCACCTGGAATGCATTTAAATGAAATCCCTTGTTAAAAGTTGATTTGTGGAATTTCTATCCTTCTTAATACGTTTGAACCAAATCAGTTGTATTGTGACAAGGTAGGATGTGGTATATAGAAGATAGCCCTATTTGGTAAAAAACCAAGTCCATATTATGGCAAGAACAGCTCAAATAAGCAAAGAGAAACGACAGTCCATCATTACTTTAAGACATGAAAGTCAATCAATACAGAACATTTCAAGAAATTTTAAAGTTTCTTCAAGTGCAGTCGCAAAAACCATCAAGCGCTATGATGAAACTGGCTCTAATGAGGACCACAACAGCAATGGAAGACCCAGAGTTACCTCTGCTGCAGAGGATACATTCATTAGAGTTACCAGCCTCGGAAATTGCAGCCCAAATAAATGCTTCACAGAGTTCAAGTAACAGACACATCTCAACATCAACTGTTCAGATGGGACTGTGTGAATCAGGCCTTCATGGTTGAATTGCTGCAAATTGCTGCTTGTATCCAAGATGGCATAGCAGTGCGGTCGTGTTTTCTGTAGTGTCCTCATGTAAATAGCCAGTTTTTTTTAATTTTTTGTATATATTTCTCAATCTCACTTTCCATCCTTTAACTAAATATACTTTCCTGCAACCCGCCTCACCCAATATGGAACGGATTCTATTATTTCTTTATACATTTTAATCCAGAACCTCTGGCTGAAACTAGCCAGCTAGCCAGCTAACTAGCTACTTGCTATTAACCACCGTTAGCGGTCTTCACCATTGTCCGTGGCTGTGGCCTGCACTACCTACCAGCCAGCTCTAGCCTGGACAATTATTGGCCAGTCTGCTCATCGCGCTATCGAGCCAGAGCATATCGGATTTTCTGCCGGAATCACTGAAACTTAACACCGGATCATCACAACTAGCTAGCTGCAACCGAATGGCTGTTGTCGTTGTTGGCTAATCACCACTAATCACCACTGTCCTGAAGCTAACCCCAGTTAGCCTTGAGCTAGCCTCGAGCCAGGCCCATTTCCCGGCTATCTACCTCTCTGTCAACCGGACGGGACCTCCTAGTGTTGACAAGGAGCCCCGCCGATCCATCACGACTGGTCTGCCGACGTAATTGTCTGATGTGGTTTCAACAGGCTTCCCGTTGCGACGACCACGAAGATCCATCTGCTAGCCCTGGCCCGCTAGCACACGCAATCAACAGCCGTGCCTCCAGCCGTGCCTGTAGCGTAGCAGCCACTGAACTGCTCCCAGACTTACTTATTGCTGTTCACTGGACCTTATGATCACTCAGCTACACAGCTGATGCCTGCTGGACTGTTCCTTTATACGGTACCCCATCCTGTTGATCTGTTTAGCCTCAGCTCAAACTTTTGTCGCCATTACCAGCTGTTGTCTTAGCTCTCTCGAATAACACCTGTGACTGCTTTATGCCACTCTCCCATGTCAATATGCCTCGCCTATTGCTGTTTCGGTTAGTTCTAACTGTACTTTTTCACTGTAGATCCCCCAGTCCTGCTCAACCTGTCTCAGATAGCTCCTTTGTCCCACCCCCCCACATACGCGGAGACTGGCTCAATCGTTCCCTCCAGTGATGCTCTCTCTTTCATCTTTACCCAACGCTTAGGTTTACCTCCACTGTACTCATATCCTTCCATATCCTTGTCTGTACATAATGCCCTGAATCTATTCTAAAACGCCCGGAAATCGGCCCCTTTTTTTCTCTGTACCCAACGCACTAGAAGACCAGTTCTTAAAGCCTTTAGCCGTATCCTTATTCTACTCCTCCTCTGTTCCTCTGGTGATGTAGAGGTTAACCCAGGGCCTGTAGCCCCCAGTATAACTCATGCTCCCCAGGCGCTATCATTTGTTGACTTCTGTAATCGCAAAAGCCTTGGTTTCTTGCATATTAACATCAGAAGCCTCCTCCCTAAGTTTGAGTTATTCACTGCGTTAGCACACTCCGCCAACCCTGATGTTCTAGCAGTGTCTGAATCCTGAATCCTGGCTTAGGAAGGCCACCAAAGATTCTGAAATGTCCATTCCCAACTACAACATTTTCCATCTAGATAGAACTGCCAAAGGGGGAGGAGTTGCAATCTACAGTAGAGATAGCCTGCAGAGCACTATCATACTATCCAGGTCTGTGCCCAAACAGTTTGAGCTTCTACTTCTAAAAATCCACCTTTCCAGAAATAAGTCTCTCACTGTTGCCACTTGCTACAGACCCCCCTCAGCCCCCAACTGTGCCCTGAACACCATATGTGAATTGATTAACCCCCATCTATCCTCAGAGTTCGTACTGCTTGGTGACCTAAACTGGGATATGCTTAACACCCCGGCCGTCCTACAATCTAAACTAGATGCCCTCAATCTCACACAAATTATCAAGGAACCTACCAGGTACAACCCTAAATCCGTTAGCATGGGCACCCTGATAGATATCATCCTGACTAATTTACCCTCTAAATACACCTCCGCTGTCTTCAACCAGGATCTCAGCGATCACTGCCTCATTGCCTGTGCCCGTAATGGGTCCGCGGTCAAACGACCACCCCTCATCACTGTCAAATGCTCCCTAAAACACTTCAGCGAGCAGGCCTTTCTAATTGACCTGGCCTGGGTATCCTGGATGTATATTGACCTCATTCCGTCAGTAGAGGATGCCTGGTTGTTCTTTAAAAGTGCTTTCCTCTCCATCTTAAATAAGCATGCCCCATTCAAAGAATTCAGAACTAAGAACAGATATAGCCCCTGGTTCACCCAGACTTGACTGTCCTTGACCAGCACAAAAACATCCTGTGGCGTACAGCATTAGCATCGAACAGCCCCCGCGTTATGCAACTTTTCAGGGAAGTCAGGAACCAATATACACAATCAGTTAGGAAAGCAAAGGCTAACTTTTTCAAACAGAAATGTGCATCCTGTAGCACTAACTCCAAAAAGTTTTGGGACACTGTAAATTCCATGGAGAATAAGAGCACTTCCTCCCAGCTGCCCACTGCACTGAGGCTAGGAAACACTGTCATGTTCCCTATCACCAATCCCTATCACCAGCCTGTTCAAACTCTTTTTCGTATTGTCTGAGATCCCCAGAGATTGGAAAGCTGCCGCGGTCATCCCCCTCTTCAAAGGGGATGACACTCTAGATCCAAACTGTTTCAGACCTATATCCATCCTGCCCTGCCTTTCAAAAGTATTTGAAAGCCAAGTTAACAAACAGATCACCGACCATTTAGAATCCCACCGTACCTTCTCCGCTATGCAATCTGGTTTCCGAGCTGGTCATGGGTGTACCTCAGCCACGCTCAAGGTCCTAAATTATATTATAACCGCGAACGATAAAAGACAGTACTGTGCAGCCGTCTTCATCGACCTGGCCAAGGCTTTTGACTCTGTCAATCACCGCATTCTTATTGGCAGACTAAATAGCCTTGGTTTCTCAAATGACTGCCTCGCCTGGTTCACCAACTACTTCTCAGATAGAGTTCAATGTGTCAAATCGGAGGGCCTGTTGTCTGGACCTCTGGCAGTCTCTATGGGGGTGCCACAGGGTTCAATTCTCGGGCCGACTCTATTCTCTGTGTATATCAATGATGTCGCTCTTGCTGCTGATGACTCTCAGATCCACCTCTACGCAGACAACACCATTTTGTATACATCTGGCCCTTCATTGGACACTGTGTTAACAAACCTCCAAACGAGCTTCAATGCCATACAACACTCCTTCCGTGGCCTCCAACTGCTCTTCAACGCTAGTAAAACTAAATGCATGCTCTTCAATCGAACACTGCTTGCACCCGCCCGCCCGACTAGAATCACTACTCTTGGCGGGTCTGACTTAGAATATGTGGACAACTACAAATACCTAGGTGTCTGGTTAGACCGTAAACTCTCCTTCCAGACTCACATTAAGCATCTCCAATCCAAAGTTAAATCTAGAATCGGCTTCCTATTTCGAACAACAAAGCCTCCTTCACTCATGCTGCTAAACATGCCCTCGTAAAACTGACTATCCTACCGATCCTTGACTTCGGCGATGTCATTTACAAAATGGCTTCCAACACTCTACTCAGCAAGTTGGATGTAGTCTACCACAGTGCCATCCGTTTTGTCAGCAAAGCCCCATATACTACCCACCATTGTGAATTGTATGCGCTCGTTGGCTGGCCCTCACTACATATTCGTCGCCAAACCCACTGGCTCCAGGTCATCTATAAATCCCTTCTAGGCAAATCCCTGCCTCATCTTAGCTCATTGGTCACCATAGCAACACCCACCCGTAGTATGCGTTCCAGCAGTTATATCTCACTGGTCATCCCCAAAGCCAACACCTCCTTTGGTCGCCATTCCTTCCAGTTATCTGCTGCAAATGACTGGAACGAACTGCAAAAATCTCTGAAGCTGGAGACACTTAGCTCCCTCACTATCTTTAAGCATCAGTTGTCAGAGCAGCTTACCGATCACTGCACCTGTACACAGCCCATCTGTAATTAGCCCACCCAACTACCTCATTCCCAAATTGTTATTTACATTGTTATTTATTTTGCTCATTTGCACCCCAGTATCTCTATTTGCACATCATCTTCTGCATATCTATCACTCCAGTGTTAATACTAAATTGTAATTATTTTGCACTATGGCCTATTTATTGCCTTACCTCCATAACTTACTACATTTGCACACACTGTATATAGATTTTCTATTGTGTTATTAACTGTACGTTTTGTTTATTCCATATGTAACTCTGTGTTGTTGTTTTTAACGCACTGCTTTACTTTATCTTGGCCAGGTCGCAGTTGTAAATGAGAACTTGTTCTCAACTGGCTTACCTGGTTAAATAAAGGTGAAATAAATAAAATAAATAAAAAGAAACCCCTAATAAAGGACACCAATAAGAAGAAGAGACTTGCTTGGGCCAAGAAACATGAGCAATGGACATTAGACCGGTGGAAATGTGTCCTTTGGACTGGAGTCCAAATTGAAGATTTTTGGTTCCAACCCCTGTGTCTTTGTGAGACGCGGTGTGGGTGAACGGATGATCTCTGCATGTGTATTTCCCACCGTAAAGCATGGAGGAGGAGGTGTAATGGTGTGGGGGTGCTTTGCTTAGAATTCAAGGCACACTTAACCAGCATGGCTACCACAGCATTCTGCAGCGATACACCATCCAATCTGGTTTGGGCTTAGTGGGACTATCATTTGTTTTTCAACAGGACAATGACCCAACACACCTCCAGGCTGTGTAAGGGCTATTTTACCAAGAAATAGAGTGATGGAATGCTGCATCAGATGACCTGGCCTCCACAATCCCCCGACCTCAACCCAATTGATATGGTTTGGGATGAGTCGGACCGCAGAGTGAAGGAAAAGCAGCCAACAAGTGCTCAGCATATGTGGGAACTCCTTCAAGACTGTTGGAAAAGCATTCCAGTTGAAGCTGGTTGAGAGAATGCCAAGAGTGTGCAAAGCTGTCATCAAGGCAAAGGGTGGCTATTTGAAGAATCTCAAATATAAAATATATTTGGATTTGTTTAACACTTTTTTGGTTACTACATGATTCCATGTGTTATGTCATGGTTTTGATGTCTTCACTATTATTCTAGAATGTAGAAAATAGTAAAAATAAAGAAAAACCCTGGAATGAGTAGGTGTCCAAACTTTTGACTGGTAGTGTATATATTTATTTATTTTTGCTAAACGCTATATATCTACCTCACTCTCAGAGAAATAAGTAGTACTGTTAGGTTTTACACAGTCAAATGTAACAAAAAACTACATTTTTTATAAAGAACTGAACAAATTATACGTGTGACATCAATAAAAAATTAATAAAAAAATGAACCAATACAGTAATATGAGGTATGTATGTAAAACATTTACATTTGACACTTTAGTCATTAAGCAGATGCTCTTATCCAGAGCAACTTACATTAAGTGCATTCATCTTAAGATAGCTAGATGAGACAACAACATATCACAGTCAAATATACAGGATAAGAACGTTCCATTCCAGCTAAACAATGGATATATAGTGTTTTACAAAAAAATACATTTTAATACACACCTAAAAATGAATAAAACAATCTGAGAAAAGTAAAATTTTACATACACATGAAGGTACCCATAAGTATTAATGTGAAAAATTGGTGGATATAGCATTTTGGAAATAAACTTCATTTGATTGTGATTTGAGTTTTTTTTAAATCAGATTTGTACATAGTTCAGAATGTTTTCTCTCGTTATGGTCTCAACAAAGACCATGAGACAAGACTGAGATGAGATTGTTGGGTTGTCAGACAAGACTGAGATGAGATTGTTGGGTTGTCAGACAAGACTGAGATGAGATTGTTGGGTTGTCAGACAAGACTGAGATGAGATTGTTGGGTTGTCAGACAAGACTGAGATGAGATTGTTGGGTTGTCAGACAAGACTGAGATGAGATTGTTGGGTTGTCAGACAAGACTGAGATGAGATTGTTGGGTTGTCAGACAAGACTGAGATGAGATTGTTGGGTTGTCAGACAAGACTGAGATGAGATTGTTGGGTTGTCAGACAAGACTGAGATGAGATTGTTGGGTTGTCAGACAAGACTGAGATGAGATTGTTGGGTTGTCAGACAAGCCAGTTGAATACATCCAAATCCAACCTGGTTGAGTGTCTGAAGGCTTGGTTCACACTGTTCCTGTTCATGGATCATCAATGATGGTGATACCATGTCATTACTCACTCCCCCACAACACAGTAGTGCTGTTTGGCAGGAGAAAAGAGAGAGTGGACCACTATTAACAGACTGTGTGTGGGAGCCATAATGTTCTATAGAACAGCAGCCCTGAACAGCCCAGGTACCCCCAGGAGTACTGGTACCTCAGGTTGAGAACAGCAGCCCTGAACAGCCCAGGTACCCCCAGGAGTACTGGTATCTCAGGTTGAGAACAGCAGCCCTGAACAGCCCAGGTACCCCCAGGAGTACTGGTATCTCAGGTTGAGAACAGCAGCCCTGAACAGCCTAGGTACCCCCAGGAGCCACACAGAGCATAGACAGGAGGAGTGCTATAGGGTACCATTTGGGAGGCAGCTGTAGATTGATTAGCAGGCCAGATGAAACTGGGAGGTGTTCCTTTCCCTCCCTCAACATGTACCTGTATATAGTGTATGGGTCACCACCATACTCTGGGCCTTAGCTTAACAACCAGCAACACTACTTCTGCAAATGTACAGTAGAAGGAAGCAGTGTGGGTCTCAGTGAAGTGAATTACCAGTGAACAAAACAAAGGTATTCATTATGTTTTTAGGTTGGGTTCGCTAAGTGCTTTCTTAATCACGTAAAGCTCACTCAAGTTGTAAATCATCAAGCCTGAAAAATAAGAGTGTCACGTAAATATGGCTAGCTAACCAAGCTGTCAATTACAGGCTATCTAGCACTTCCATATGGCCAGAACCTTGACCAATGATGTCCGCAGATGGAAGTAGGAAATCTAAACAATGCAACATTCTGTTTGTTCATCCTGAGCGTTCCGGGCTGGGGAACACAGGCAAGCATTGACTGACAACACTAAGCAAATGAAGACTTACAAAGTGCTCTGCTCCTTCTCTGGTTCCCTCAGTAACTCAGGAAAGGAGTGAAAGTCAGTCCCAGATGGTACCCTATTCCCTATGGGCTCTGTTCTAAAGTAGTGCACTATATAGGGAAAAGGGTGCCATTTGGGACACATCCTAAATGTGTTCACCAGAGCCAAACCGCAGCCTGTTCTCATCGATCAGCTTCAGCAGAGAGAAACACAATGAGGGAATCTAAACCAACTCCTCTTACTGTTTCCAACCTCTTAGTTCCAGCCCAGTGACGTCCATTCATAGATTTCTTCATTCCATTATTTTACTTTAGATTTGAGTGTATTGTTAGATACTACTGCACTGTTGGAGCTAGGAACACAAGCATTTTGCTACACCCGCAATAAAATCTGCTAAATATGTGTCTGTGACCAATAATATTTGATTTGATTTGATTAATTCCATATAAAGAATCAACAAATATCCGCATTGACATGAGCTCACATTCTCTCTCTCCCTCTAACTCTTTCTTTCTCTCTCTCTTTCAATCTTTCTTTCTCTGTCTCTCTCGATATTTCTGTCTGTCTGTCTGTCTGTCTGTCTCTCTCGATATTTCTGTCTGTCTGTCTGTCTGTCTGTCTGTCTCTCTCGATATTTCTGTCTGTCTGTCTGTCTGTCTCTCTCGATATTTCTGTCTGTCTGTCTGTCTGTCTGTCTGTCTCTCTCGATATTTCTGTCTGTCTGTCTGTCTCTCTCGATATTTCTGTCTGTCTGTCTGTCTCAATATTTATTTCTGTCTGTCTGTCTGTCTGTCTGTCTGTCTGTCTGTCTGTCTGTCTGTCTGTCTGTCTGTCTGTCTGTCTGTCTGTCTGTCTCTCGATATTTCTGTCTGTCTCTCTCGATATTTCTGTCTGTCTGTCTGTCTCTCTCTCTCTATCAATATTTTTGTCTGCCTGTCTATCTGTCTCTCTCGATATGTCTGTCTGTCTGTCTCTCAATATGTCTGTCTGTCTGCCTGTCTCTCAATATGTCTGTCTGTCTGCCTGTCTCTTTCGGTATGCCTGCCTGCCTGCCTGCCTGCCTGTCTGTCTGTCTGTCTGTCTGTCTGTCTGTCTGTCTGTCTGTCTGTCTGTCTGTCTGTCTGTCTGTCTCTCTCTTCTTCTCTCTCTTGTTGGGATGCGGTGGCCAGTGCTATTCGTGTCTCACATAATGTAATAGATGTGTTCCAGGTCTTGATGGCAGACTGATTGGCCCATTCTGATTAACTAGAGTATCGCTTCTCTACTCTTTTTTCTGAATGGAAAAAGCGGTGGCAATAAAGGGGTATTGGCCATTAATAGGCTCATTCAGAGAGAGAGAGAGAGAGAGACGGGCCTAACGATGCTTCTCATTCAGAGAGACAGAGAAAGAACCTAACGATGCTTCTCATTAAGAGAGAGAGAGAAACGGGCCTAGCCTAACGATGCTTCTCATTAAGAGAGAGAGAGAAACGGGCCTAGCCTAACGATGCTTCTCATTAAGAGAGAGAGAGAAACGGGCCTAGCCTAACGACGCTTCTCATTAAGAGAGAGAGAGAAACGGGCCTAGCCTAACGATGCTTCTCATTAAGAGAGAGAGAGAAACGGGCCTAGCCTAACGATGCTTCTCATTAAGAGAGAGTGAGAAACGGGCCTAGCCTAACGATGCTTCTCATTAAGAGAGAGAGAGAGAAACAGGCCTAGCCTAACGATGCTTCTCATTAAGAGAGAGAGAGAGAAACGGGCCTAGCCTAACGATGCTTCTCATTAAGAGAGAGAGAGAGAAACGGGCCTAGCCTAACAATGCTTTTCATTAAGAGAGATGGAGAAACGGACCTAGCCTAACGATGCTTCTCATTCAGAGAGAGTGAGAAACAGCCTAGCCTAACGATGCTTCTCATTAAGAGAGAGAGAAACGGGCCTAACGATGCTTCTCATTAAGAGAGAGAGAGAGAAACGGGCCTAGCCTAACAATGCTTTTCATTAAGAGAGATGGAGAAACGGACCTAGCCTAACGATGCTTCTCATTCAGAGAGAGTGAGAAACGGGCCTAGCCTAACGATGCTTCTCATTCAGAGAGATAGAGAAACGGGCCTAGCCTAACGATGCTTCTCATTCAGAGAGAGAGAGAAACGGGCCTAGCCTAACGATGCTTCTCATTCAGAGAGACAGAGAAAGAACCTAACGATGCTTCTCATTAAGAGAGAGAGAGAAACGGGCCTAGCCTAACGATGCTTCTCATTAAGAGAGAAAGAGAAACGAGCCTAACGACGCTTCTCATTAAGAGAGAGAGAAAGAAACGGGCCTAGCCTAACGATGCTTCTCATTAAGAGACAGAGAGAAACGGGCCTAGTCTAACGATGCTTCTCATTAAGAGAGAGAGAGAAACGGGCCTAATGATGCTTCTCATTAAGAGAGATAGAGAAACGGCCTAGCCTAACGATGCTTCTCATTAAGAGAGAGAGAGAGTGAAACGGGCCTAGCCTAACGATGCTTCTCATTAAGAGAGAGAGAGAGAAACGGGCCTAGCCTAACGATGCTTCTCATTCAGAGAGAGAGAGAAACGGGCCTAACGATGCTTCTCATTAAGAGAGAGAGAGAAACGGGCCTAGCCTAACGATGCTTCTCATTAAGAGAGAGAGAAAGAAACGGGCCTAGCCTAACGATGCTTCTCATTAAGAGAGAGAGAGAAACGGGCCTAGCCTAACGATGCTTCTCATTCAGAGAGAGAGAGAAACTAGCCTAACGATGCTTCTCATTAAGAGAGAGAGAAAGAAACGGGCCTAGCCTAACGATGCTTCTCATTAAGAGAGAGAGAGAAACGGGCCTAGCCTAACGATGCTTCTCATTAAGAGAGAGAGAAAGAAACGGGCCTAGCCTAACGATGCTTCTCATTAAAAGAGCGAGAGAAACGGGCCTAGCCTAACGATGCTTCTCATTCAGAGAGATAGAGAAACGGGCCTAGCCTAACGATGCTTCTCATTAAGAGAGAGAGAAAGAAACGGGCCTAGCCTAACGATGCTTCTCATTAAGAGAGAGAGAGAAACGGGCCTAGCCTAACGATGCTTCTCATTAAGAGAGAGAGAGAAACGGGCCTAGCGTAACAATGCTTCTCATTAAGAGAGAGAGCGAAACGGGCCTAGCCTAACGATGCTTCTCATTAAGAGAGAGAGAGAAACGGGCCTAGAATAAAGGTGCTTCTCATTAAGAGAGACAGAGAGAGAAAAGGGCTTAGCCTAACGATGCTTCTCATTAAGAGAGAGGGAGAAATGAGCCTAACGATGCTTCTCATTCAGAGAGAGAGAGAAACGGGCCTAGACTAACGATGCTTCTCATTAAGAGAGAGAGAAAGAAACGGGCCTAGCCTAACGACGCTTCTCATTAAGAGAGAGAGAGAAACGGGCCTAGCCTAACGATGCTTCTCATTAAGAGAGAGAGAGAAACGGGCCTAGCCTAACGATGCTTCTCATTAAGAGAGAGAGAGAAACGGGCCTAGCCTAACGATGCTTCTCATTAATAGAGAGAGAAACGGGCCTAGCCTAACGATGCTTCTCATTCAGAGAGAGAGAGAAACGGGCCTAGCCTAACGATGCTTCTCATTCAGAGAGACAGAGAAAGAGCCTAACGATGCTTCTCATTAAGAGAGAGTGAGAAACGGGCCTAGCCTAACGATGCTTCTCATTAAGAGAGAGAGAGAAACGGGCCTAGCCTAACGATGCTTCTCATTAAGAGAGAGAGAGAGAAACGGGCCTAGCCTAACGATGCTTCTCATTAAAAAGAGAGAGAGAGAAACGGGCCTAGCCTAACGATGCTTCTCATTAAGAGAGATAGAGAAATGGCCTAGCCTAACGATGCTTCTCATTAAGAGAGAGAGAAAGAAACGGGCCTAGCCTAACGATGCTTCTCATTAAGAGACAGAGAGAAACGGGCCTAGTCTAACGATGCTTCTCATTAAGAGAGAGAGAGAAACGGGCCTAATGATGCTTCTCATTAAGAGAGAGAGAGAAACAGGCCTAGCATAACGATGCTTCTCATTAAGAGAGATAGAGAAACGGCCTAGCCTAACGATGCTTCTCATTAAGAGAGAGAGAGAGTGAAACAGGCCTAGCCTAACGATGCTTCTCATTAAGAGAGAGAGAGAGAAACGGGCCTAGCCTAACGATGCTTCTCATTCAGAGAGAGAGAGAAACGGGCCTAACGATGCTTCTCATTAAGAGAGAGAGAGAAACGGGCCTAGCCTAACGATGCTTCTCATTAAGAGAGAGAAAGAAACGGGCCTAGAATAAAGGTGCTTCTCATTAAGAGAGACAGAGAGAGAAAAGGGCTTAGCCTAACGATGCTTCTCATTAAGAGAGAGGGAGAAATGAGCCTAACGATGCTTCTCATTCAGAGAGAAAGAGAAACGGGCCTAGACTAACGATGCTTCTCATTAAGAGAGAGAGAAAGAAACGGGCCTAGCCTAACGATGCTTCTCATTCAGAGAGAGAGAGAAACGGGCCTAGCCTAACGATGCTTCTCATTAAGAGAGAGAGAGAAACGGGCCTAGCCTAACGACGCTTCTCATTAAGAGAGAGAGAGAAACGGGCCTAGCCTAACGATGCTTCTCATTAAGAGAGAGAGAGAAACGGGCCTAGCCTAACGATGCTTCTCATTAAGAGAGAGAGAGAAACGGGCCTAGCCTAACGATGCTTCTCATTAATAGAGAGAGAAACGGGCCTAGCCTAACGATGCTTCTCATTCAGAGAGAGAGAGAAACGGGCCTAGCCTAACGATGCTTCTCATTCAGAGAGACAGAGAAAGAGCCTAACGATGCTTCTCATTAAGAGAGAGTGAGAAACGGGCCTAGCCTAACGATGCTTCTCATTAAGAGAGAGAGAGAAACGGGCCTAGCCTAACGATGCTTCTCATTAAGAGAGAGAGAGAGAAACGGGCCTAGCCTAACGATGCTTCTCATTAAAAAGAGAGAGAGAGAAACGGGCCTAGCCTAACGATGCTTCTCATTAAGAGAGATAGAGAAACGGCCTAGCCTAACGATGCTTCTCATTAAGAGAGAGAGAAAGAAACGGGCCTAGCCTAACGATGCCTCTCATTAAGAGACAGAGAGAAACGGGCCTAGTCTAACGATGCTTCTCATTAAGAGAGAGAGAGAAACGGGCCTAATGATGCTTCTCATTAAGAGAGAGAGAGAAACAGGCCTAGCATAACGATGCTTCTCATTAAGAGAGAGAGAGAGTGAAACGGGCCTAGCCTAACGATGCTTCTCATTAAGAGAGAGAGAGAGAAACGGGCCTAGCCTAACGATGCTTCTCATTCAGAGAGAGAGAGAAACGGGCCTAACGATGCTTCTCATTAAGAGAGAGAGAGAAACGGGCCTAGCCTAACGATGCTTCTCATTAAGAGAGAGAGAAAGAAACGGGCCTAGCCTAACGATGCTTCTCATTAAGAGAGAGAGAGAAACGGGCCTAGCCTAACGATGCTTCTCATTCAGAGAGAGAGAGAAACTAGCCTAACGATGCTTCTCATTAAGAGAGAGAGAAAGAAACGAGCCTAACGATGCTTCTCATTAAGAGAGAGAGAGAAACGGGCCTAGCCTAACGATGCTTCTCATTAAGAGAGAGAGAAAGAAACGGGCCTAGCCTAACGATGCTTCTCATTAAAAGAGCGAGAGAAACGGGCCTAGCCTAACGATGCTTCTCATTCAGAGAGATAGAGAAACGGGCCTAGCCTAACGATGCTTCTCATTAAGAAAGAGAGAAAGAAACGGGCCTAGCCTAACGATGCTTCTCATTAAGAGAGAGAGAGAAACGGGCCTAGCCTAACGATGCTTCTCATTAAGAGAGAGAGAGAAACGGGCCTAGCGTAACAATGCTTCTCATTAAGAGAGAGAGCGAAACGGGCCTAGCCTAACGATGCTTCTCATTAAGAGAGAGAGAGAAACGGGCCTAGAATAAAGGTGCTTCTCATTAAGAGAGACAGAGAGAGAAAAGGGCTTAGCCTAACAATGCTTCTCATTAAGAGAGAGGGAGAAATGAGCCTAACGATGCTTCTCATTCAGAGAGAAAGAGAAACGGGCCTAGACTAACGATGCTTCTCATTAAGAGAGAGAGAAAGAAACGGGCCTAGCCTAACGATGCTTCTCATTCAGAGAGAGAGAGAAACGGGCCTAGACTAACGATGCTTCTCATTAAGAGAGAGAGAGAAACGGGCCTAGCCTAACGACGCTTCTCATTAAGAGAGAGAGAGAAACGGGCCTAGCCTAACGATGCTTCTCATTAAGAGAGAGAGAGAAACGGGCCTAGCCTAACGATGCTTCTCATTAAGAGAGAGAGAGAAACGGGCCTAGCCTAACGATGCTTCTCATTAATAGAGAGAGAAACGGGCCTAGCCTAACGATGCTTCTCATTCAGAGAGAGAGAGAAACGGGCCTAGCCTAACGATGCTTCTCATTCAGAGAGACAGAGAAAGAGCCTAACGATGCTTCTCATTAAGAGAGAGTGAGAAACGGGCCTAGCCTAACGATGCTTCTCATTAAGAGAGAGAGAGAAACGGGCCTAGCCTAACGATGCTTCTCATTAAGAGAGAGAGAGAGAAACGGGCCTAGCCTAACGATGCTTCTCATTAAAAAGAGAGAGAGAGAAACGGGCCTAGCCTAACGATGCTTCTCATTAAGAGAGATAGAGAAACGGACTAGCCTAACGATGCTTCTCATTAAGAGAGAGAGAAAGAAACGGGCCTAGCCTAACGATGCCTCTCATTAAGAGACAGAGAGAAACGGGCCTAGTCTAACGATGCTTCTCATTAAGAGAGAGAGAGAAACGGGCCTAATGATGCTTCTCATTAAGAGAGAGAGAGAAACAGGCCTAGCATAACGATGCTTCTCATTAAGAGAGAGAGAGAGTGAAACGGGCCTAGCCTAACGATGCTTCTCATTAAGAGAGAGAGAGAGAAACGGGCCTAGCCTAACGATGCTTCTCATTCAGAGAGAGAGAGAAACGGGCCTAACGATGCTTCTCATTAAGAGAGAGAGAGAAACGGGCCTAGCCTAACGATGCTTCTCATTAAGAGAGAGAGAAAGAAACGGGCCTAGCCTAACGATGCTTCTCATTAAGAGAGAGAGAGAAACGGGCCTAGCCTAACGATGCTTCTCATTCAGAGAGAGAGAGAAACTAGCCTAACGATGCTTCTCATTAAGAGAGAGAGAAAGAAACGAGCCTAACGATGCTTCTCATTAAGAGAGAGAGAGAAACGGGCCTAGCCTAACGATGCTTCTCATTAAGAGAGAGAGAAAGAAACGGGCCTAGCCTAACGATGCTTCTCATTAAAAGAGCGAGAGAAACGGGCCTAGCCTAACGATGCTTCTCATTCAGAGAGATAGAGAAACGGGCCTAGCCTAACGATGCTTCTCATTAAGAAAGAGAGAAAGAAACGGGCCTAGCCTAACGATGCTTCTCATTAAGAGAGAGAGAGAAACGGGCCTAGCCTAACGATGCTTCTCATTAAGAGAGAGAGAGAAACGGGCCTAGCGTAACAATGCTTCTCATTAAGAGAGAGAGCGAAACGGGCCTAGCCTAACGATGCTTCTCATTAAGAGAGAGAGAGAAACGGGCCTAGAATAAAGGTGCTTCTCATTAAGAGAGACAGAGAGAGAAAAGGGCTTAGCCTAACGATGCTTCTCATTAAGAGAGAGGGAGAAATGAGCCTAACGATGCTTCTCATTCAAAGAGAAAGAGAAACGGGCCTAGACTAACGATGCTTCTCATTAAGAGAGAGAGAAAGAAACGGGCCTAGCCTAACGATGCTTCTCATTCAGAGAGAGAGAGAAACGGGCCTAGCCTAACGATGCTTCTCATTAAGAGAGAGAGAGAAACGGGCCTAGCCTAACGACGCTTCTCATTAAGAGAGAGAGAGAAACGGGCCTAGCCTAACGATGCTTCTCATTAAGAGAGAGAGAGAAACGGGCCTAGCCTAACGATGCTTCTCATTAAGAGAGAGAGAGAAACGGGCCTAGCCTAACGATGCTTCTCATTAAGAGAGAGAGAAATGGGCCTAGCCTAACGATGCTTCTCATTCAGAGAGAGAGAGAAACGGGCCTAGCCTAACGATGCTTCTCATTCAGAGAGACAGAGAAAGAGCCTAACGATGCTTCTCATTAAGAGAGAGTGAGAAACGGGCCTAGCCTAACGATGCTTCTCATTAAGAGAGAGAGAGAAACGGGCCTAGCCTAACGATGCTTCTCATTAAGAGAGAGAGAGAGAAACGGGCCTAGCCTAACGATGCTTCTCATTAAAAAGAGAGAGAGAGAAACGGGCCTAGCCTAACGATGCTTCTCATTAAGAGAGATAGAGAAACAGCCTAGCCTAACGATGCTTCTCATTAAGAGAGAGAGAGAGAAACGAGCCTAACGATGCTTCTCATTAAGAGAGAGAGAGAAACGGGCCTAGCCTAACGGTGCTTCTCATTAAGAGAGAGAGAGAGAGAGAAACGGGCCTAGCCTAACGATGCTTCTCATTAAGAGAGAGAGAGAAACGGGCCTAGCCTAACGACACTTCTCATTAAGAGAGAGAGAAAGAAACGGGCCTAGCCTAACGATGCTTCTCATTAAGAGACAGAGAGAGAAACGGGCCTAGCCTAACGAAGCTTCTCATTAAGAGAGAGAGAGAAACGGGCCTAGCCTAACGATTCTTCTCCTTCAGAGAGAGAGAGAGAAACGGGCCTAGCCTAACGATGCTTCTCATTAAGAGAGCGAGAGAGAGAAACGAGCCTAACGATGCTTCTCATTAAGAGAGAGAGATAGAAACGGGCCTAGCCTAACGATGCTTCTCATTCAGAGAGATAGACAAACGAGCCAAACGATGCTTCTCATTCAGAGAGAGAGAGAGAAACAAGCCTAACGATGCTTCTCATTAAGAGAGAGAGAGAGAGAAACGAGCCTAACGATGCTTCTCATTAAGAGAGAGAGAGAGAGAGAGAGAAACGAGCCTAGCCTAACGATGCTTCTCATTAAGAGAGAGAGAAACGGGCCTAACGATGCTTCTCATTAAGAGAGAGAGAGAAACGGGCCTAGCCTAAAGATGCTTCTCATTAAGAGAGAGAGAGAAACGGGCCTAGCCTAACGATGCTTCTCATTCAGAGAGAGAGAGAAACGGGCCTAGCCTAACGATGCTTCTCATTAAGAGAGAGAGAAACGGGCCTAGCCTAACGATGCTTCTCATTAAGAGAGAGAGAGAGAAACGGGCCTAGCCTAATGATGCTTCTCATTCAGAGAGAGAGAGAGAGTGAAACGGGCCTAGCCTAACGATGCTTCTCATTCAGAGAGAGAGAGAGAGAAACGGGCCTAGCCTAACGATGCTTCTCATTAAGAGAGAGAGAGAGAGAAACGGGCCTAGCCTAACGATGCTTCTCATTAAGAGAGAGAGATAGAAACGGGCCTAGCCTAACGATGCTTCTCATTAAGAGAGAGAGAGAGAGAAACGGGCCTAGCCTAACGATGCTAATCATTAAGAGAGAGAGAGATAGAAACGGGCCTAGCCTAACGATGCTTCTCATTCAGAGAGAGAGAGAGAGTGAAATGGGCCTAGCCTAACGATGCTTCTCATTAAGAGAGAGAGAGAGAAACGGGCCTAGCCTAACGATGCTTCTCATTTAGAGAGAGAGAGAGAAACAGGCCTAGCCTAACGATGCTTCTCATTAAGAGAGAGAGAGAGAAACGGGCCTAGTCTAACGATGCTTCTCATTAAGAGAGAGAGAGAGAAACGGGCCTAGCCTAACGATGCTTCTCATTAAGAGAGAGATAGAAACGGGCCTAGCCTAACGATGCTTCTCATTAAGAGAGAGAGAGAGAAAAACGGGCCTAGCCTAACGATGCTTCTCATTAAGAGAGAGAGCGAAACAAGCCTAACGATGCTTCTCATTAAGAGAGAGAGAGAGAAAAACGGGCCTAGCCTAACGATGCTTCTCATTAAGAGAGAGAGCGAAACAAGCCTAACGATGCTTCTCATTAAGAGAGAGAGAGAGAGAAACGGGCCTAGCCTAACGATGCTTTTCTTTAAGAGCGATGGAGAAACGGGCCTAGCCTAACGATGCTTTTCATTCAGAGAGAGAGAGAAACGGGCCTAGCCTAACGATGCTTCTCATTAAGAGAGAGAGAAACGGGCCTAGCCTAACGATGCTTCTCATTCAGAGAGAGAGAGAAACGGGCCTAGCCTAACGATGCTTCTCATTCAGAGAGACAGAGAAAGAGCCTAACGATGCTTCTCATTAAGAGAGAGAGAGAAATGGGCCTAGCCTAACGATGCTTCTCATTAAGAGAGAGAGAGAAACGGGCCTAGCCTAACGATGCTTCTCATTAAGAGAGAGAGAGAGAAACGGGCCTAGCCTAACGATGCTTCTCATTAAAAAGAGAGAGAGAGAAACGGGCCTAGCCTAACGATGCTTCTCATTAAGAGAGAGAGAAACGAGCCTAACGATGCTTCTCATTAAGAGAGAGAGAGAAACGGGCCTAGCCTAACGGTGCTTCTCATTAGGAGAGAGAGAGAGAGAGAAACGGGCCTAGCCTAACAATGCTTCTCATTAAGAGAGAGAGAAAGAAACGGGCCTAGCCTAACGATGCTTCTCATTAAGAGACAGAGAGAGAAACGGGCCTAGCCTAACGACGCTTCTCATTAAGAGAGAGAGAGAAACGGGCCTAGCCTAACGATTCTTCTCATTCAGAGAGAGAGAGAGAAACGGGCCTAGCCTAACGATGCTTCTCATTAAGAGAGCGAGAGAGAGAAACGGGCCTAGCCTAACGATGCTTCTCATTAAGAGAGAGAGATATAAACGGGCCTAGCCTAACGATGCTTCTCATTCAGAGAGATAGACAAACGAGCCAAACGATGCTTCTCATTCAGAGAGAGAGAGAGAAACAAGCCTAACGATGCTTCTCATTAAGAGAGCGAGAGAGAGAAACGAGCCTAACGATGCTTCTCATTAAGAGAGAGAGAGAGAGAGAGAGAAACGAGCCTAGCCTAACGATGCTTCTCATTAAGAGAGAGAGAAACGGGCCTAACGATGCTTCTCATTAAGAGAGAGAGAGAAACGGGCCTAGCCTAAAGAAGCTTCTCAATTAAGAGAGAGAGAGAAACGGGCCTAGCCTAACGATGCTTCTCATTCAGAGAGAGAGAGAAACGGGCCTAGCCTAACGATGCTTCTCATTAAGAGAGAGAGAAACGGGCCTAGCCTAACGATGCTTCTCATTAAGAGAGAGAGAGAGAAACGGGCCTAGCCTAATGATGCTTCTCATTCAGAGAGAGAGAGAGAGTGAAACGGGCCTAGCCTAACGATGCTTCTCATTCAGAGAGAGAGAGAGAGAAACGGGCCTAGCCTAACGATGCTTCTCATTAAGAGAGAGAGAGAGAGAAACAGGCCTAGCCTAAAGATGCTTCTCATTAAGAGAGAGAGAGAGAAACGGTTCTAGCCTAACGATGCTTCTCATTAAGAGACAGAGAGAGAAACGGGCCTAGCCTAACGATGCTTCTCATTAAGAGAGAGAGAGAGAGAAACAGGCCTAGCCTAAAGATGCTTCTCATTAAGAGAGAGAGAGAGAAACGGGCCTAGCCTAACGATGCTTCTCATTAAGAGACAGAGAGAGAAACAGGCCTAGCCTAAAGATGCTTCTCATTAAGAGAGAGAGAGAGAAACGGGCCTAGCCTAACGATGCTTCTCATTAAGAGACAGAGAGAGAAAAGGGCCTAGCCTAACGATGCTTCTCATTAAGAGAGAGAGAGAGACGGACCTAGCCTAACGATGCTTCTCATTCAGAGAGAGAGAGAAACGGGCCTAGCATAATGATGCTTCTCATTAAGAGAGAGAGAGAAAACGGGCCTAGCATAACGATGCTTCTCATTTAGAGAGAGAGAGAAACGAGCCTATCGATGCTTCTCATTAAGAGAGAGAGAGAGAAACGGGCCTAGCCTAACAATGCTTTTCATTAAGAGAGATGGAGAAACGGACCTAGCCTAACGATGCTTCTCATTCAGAGAGAGTGAGAAACGGGCCTAGCCTAACGATGCTTCTCATTAAGAGAGAGAGAAACGGGCCTAGCCTAACGATGCTTCTCATTCAGAGAGAGAGAGAAAGGGGCCTAGCCTAACGATGCTTCTCATTCAGAGAGACAGAGAAAGAACCTAACGATGCTTCTCATTAAGAGAGAGAGAGAAACGGGCCTAGCCTAACGATGCTTCTCATTAAGAGAGAGAGAGAAACGAGCCTAACGACGCTTCTCATTAAGAGAGAGAGAAAGAAACGGGCCTAGCCTAACGATGCTTCTCATTAAGAGACAGAGAGAAACGGGCCTAGTCTAACGATGCTTCTCATTAAGAGAGAGAGAGAAACGGGCCTAATGATGCTTCTCATTAAGAGAGAGAGAGAAACAGGCCTAGCATAACGATGCTTCTCATTAAGAGAGATAGAGAAACGGCCTAGCCTAACGATGCTTCTCATTAAGAGAGAGAGAGAGTGAAACGGGCCTAGCCTAACGGTGCTTCTCATTAAGAGAGAGAGAGAGAAACGGGCCTAGCCTAACGATGCTTCTCATTAAGAGAGAGAGTGAAACGGGCCTAGCCTAACGGTGCTTCTCATTAAGAGAGAGAGAGAGAGAAAAACGGGCCTAGCCTAACGATGCTTCTCATTAAGAGAGAGAGAGAGAAACGGGCCTAGCCTAACGATGCTTCTCATTCAGAGAGAGAGAGAAACGGGCCTAATGATGCTTCTCATTAAGAGAGAGAGAGAAACGGGCCTAGCCTAACGATGCTTCTCATTAAGAGAGAGAGAAAGAAACGGGCCTAGCCTAACGATGCTTCTCATTAAGAGAGAGAGAGAAACGGGCCTAGCCTAACGATGCTTCTCATTCAGAGAGAGAGAGGAACTAGCCTAACGATGCTTCTCATTAAGAGAGAGAGAAAGAAACGGGCCTAGCCTAACGATGCTTCTCATTAAGAGAGAGAGAGAAACGGGCCTAGCCTAACGATGCTTCTCATTAAGAGAGAGAGAAAGAAACGGGCCTAGCCTAACGATGCTTCTCATTAAAAGAGCGAGAGAAACGGGCCTAGCCTAACGATGCTTCTCATTCAGAGAGATAGAGAAACGGGCCTAGCCTAACGATGCTTCTCATTAAGAGAGAGAGAAAGAAACGGGCCTAGCCTAACGATGCTTCTCATTAAGAGAGAGAGAGAAACGGGCCTAGCCTAACGATGCTTCTCATTAAGAGAGAGAGAGAAACGGGCCTAGCGTAACAATGCTTCTCATTAAGAGAGAGAGCGAAACGGGCCTAGCCTAACGATGCTTCTCATTAAGAGAGAGAGAGAAACGGGCCTAGAATAAAGGTGCTTCTCATTAAGAGAGACAGAGAGAGAAAAGGGCTTAGCCTAACGATGCTTCTCATTAAGAGAGAGGGAGAAATGAGCCTAACGATGCTTCTCATTCAGAGAGAAAGAGAAACGGGCCTAGACTAACGATGCTTCTCATTAAGAGAGAGGGAGAAATGAGCCTAAAGATGCTTCTCATTAAGAGAGAGAGAGAAACAGGCCTAGCCTAACGATGCTTCTCATTAAGAGAGAGAGAAAGAAACGGGCCTAGCCTAACGATGCTTCTCATTCAGAGAGAGAGAGAAACGGGCCTAGCCTAACGATGCTTCTCATTAAGAGAGAGAGAAAAACGGGCCTAGCCTAACGACGCTTCTCATTAAGAGAGAGAGAGAAACGGGCCTAGCCTAACGATGCTTCTCATTAAGAGAGAGAGAGAAACGGGCCTAGCCTAACGATGCTTCTCATTAAGAGAGAGAGAGAAACGGGCCTAGGCTAACGATGCTTCTCATTAAGAGAGAGAGAGAGAAACGGGCCTAGCCTAACGATGCTTCTCATTAAGAGAGAGAGAGAGAAACGGGCCTAGCCTAACGATGCTTCTCATTAAGAGAGAGAGAGAGAAACGGGCCTAGCCTAACGATGCTTCTCATTAAGAGAGAGAGAGAAAAACGGGCCTAGCCTAACGATGCTTCTCATTAAGAGAGAGAGAGAGAGAAACGGGCCTAGCCTAACGATGCTTTTCTTTAAGAGAGATGGAGAAACGGGCCTAGCCTAACGATGCTTTTCTTTAAGAGAGATGGAGAAACGGGCCTAGCCTAACGATGCTTCTCATTCAGAGAGAGAGAGAAACGGGCCTAGCCTAACGATGCTTCTCATTAAGAGAGAGAGAGAAACGGGCCTAGCCTAACGATGCTTCTCATTCAGAGAGACAGAGAAAGAGCCTAACGATGCTTCTCATTAAGAGAGAGTGAGAAACGGGCCTAGCCTAACGATGCTTCTCATTAAGAGAGAGAGAGAAACGGGCCTAGCCTAACGATGCTTCTCATTAAGAGAGATAGAGAAACGGGCCTAGCCTAACGATGCTTCTCATTAAGAGAGAGATAAAGAAACGGGCCTAGCCTAACGATGCTTCTCATTAAGAGAGAGAGAGAAACGGGCCTAGCCTAACGATGCTTCTCATTAAGAGAGAGAGAGAAACGGGCCTAGCATAACGATGCTTCTCATTAAGAGAGAGAGAGAAACGGGCCTAGAATAAAGGTGCTTCTCATTAAGAGAGACAGAGAGAGAAAAGGGCTTAGCCTAACGATGCTTCTCATTAAGAGAGAGAGAGAAACGGGCCTAATGATGCTTCTCATTAAGAGAGAGAGAGAAACAGGCCTAGCATAACGATGCTTCTCATTAAGAGAGATAGAGAAACGGCCTAGCCTAACGATGCTTCTCATTAAGAGAGAGAGAGAGTGAAACGGGCCTAGCCTAACGATGCTTCTCATTAAGAGAGAGAGAGAAACGGGCCTAGCCTAACGATGCTTCTCATTAAGAGAGAGAGAGAAACGGGCCTAGAATAAAGGTGCTTCTCATTAAGAGAGACAGAGAGAGAAAAGGGCTTAGCCTAACGATGCTTCTCATTAAGAGAGAGGGAGAAATGAGCCTAACGATGCTTCTCATTAAGAGACAGAGAGAAACGGGCCTAGTCTAACGATGCTTCTCATTAAGAGAGAGAGAGAAACGGGCCTAATGATGCTTCTCATTAAGAGAGAGAGAGAAACAGGCCTAGCATAACGATGCTTCTCATTAAGAGAGATAGAGAAACGGCCTAGCCTAACGATGCTTCTCATTAAGAGAGAGAGAGAGTGAAACGGGCCTAGCCTAACGATGCTTCTCATTAAGAGAGAGAGAGAGAAACGGGCCTAGCCTAACGATGCTTCTCATTAAGAGAGAGAGAGAAACGGGCCTAGCCTAACGGTGCTTCTCATTAAGAGAGAGAGAGAGAGAAAAACGGGCCTAGCCTAACGATGCTTCTCATTAAGAGAGAGAGAGAGAAACGGGCCTAGCCTAACGATGCTTCTCATTCAGAGAGAGAGAGAAACGGGCCTAATGATGCTTCTCATTAAGAGAGAGAGAGAAACGGGCCTAGCCTAACGATGCTTCTCATTAAGAGAGAGAGAAAGAAACGGGCCTAGCCTAACGATGCTTCTCATTAAGAGAGAGAGAGAAACGGGCCTAGCCTAACGATGCTTCTCATTCAGAGAGAGAGAGAAACTAGCCTAACGATGCTTCTCATTAAGAGAGAGAGAAAGAAACGGGCCTAGCCTAACGATGCTTCTCATTAAGAGAGAGAGAGAAACGGGCCTAGCCTAACGATGCTTCTCATTAAGAGAGAGAGAAAGAAATGGGCCTAGCCTAACGATGCTTCTCATTAAAAGAGCGAGAGAAACGGGCCTAGCCTAACGATGCTTCTCATTCAGAGAGATAGAGAAACGGGCCTAGCCTAACGATGCTTCTCATTAAGAGAGAGAGAAAGAAACGGGCCTAGCCTAACGATGCTTCTCATTAAGAGAGAGAGAGAAACGGGCCTAGCCTAACGATGCTTCTCATTAAGAGAGAGAGAGAAACGGGCCTAGCGTAACAATGCTTCTCATTAAGAGAGAGAGCGAAACGGGCCTAGCCTAACGATGCTTCTCATTAAGAGAGAGAGAGAAACGGGCCTAGAATAAAGGTGCTTCTCATTAAGAGAGACAGAGAGAGAAAAGGGCTTAGCCTAACGATGCTTCTCATTAAGAGAGAGGGAGAAATGAGCCTAACGATGCTTCTCATTCAGAGAGAAAGAGAAACGGGCCTAGACTAACGATGCTTCTCATTAAGAGAGAGGGAGAAATGAGCCTAAAGATGCTTCTCATTAAGAGAGAGAGAGAAACAGGCCTAGCCTAACGATGCTTCTCATTAAGAGAGAGAGAGAAACGGGCCTAGCCTAACGATGCTTCTCATTAAGAGAGAGAGAGAAACGGGCCTAGCATAACAATGCTTCTCATTAAGAGAGAGAGCGAAACGGGCCTAGCCTAACGATGCTTCTCATTAAGAGAGAGAGAGAAACGGGCCTAGAATAAAGGTGCTTCTCATTAAGAGAGACAGAGAGAGAAAAGGGCTTAGCCTAACAATGCTTCTCATTAAGAGAGAGAGAAAGAAACGGGCCTAGCCTAACGATGCTTCTCATTCAGAGAGAGAGAGAAACGGGCCTAGCCTAACGATGCTTCTCATTAAGAGAGAGAGAAAGAAACGGGCCTAGCCTAACGATGCTTCTCATTCAGAGAGAGAGAGAAACGGGCCTAGCCTAACGATGCTTCTCATTAAGAGAGAGGGAGAAATGAGCCTAACGATGCTTCTCATTCAGAGAGAAAGAGAAACGGGCCTAGACTAACGATGCTTCTCATTAAGAGAGAGGGAGAAATGAGCCTAAAGATGCTTCTCATTAAGAGAGAGAGAGAAACAGGCCTAGCCTAACGATGCTTCTCATTAAGAGAGAGAGAAAGAAACGGGCCTAGCCTAACGATGCTTCTCATTCAGAGAGAGAGAGAAACGGGCCTAGCCTAACGATGCTTCTCATTAAGAGAGAGAGAAAAACGGGCCTAGCATAACGACGCTTCTCATTAAGAGAGAGAGAGAAACGGGCCTAGCCTAACGATGCTTCTCATTAAGAGAGAGAGAGAAACGGGCCTAGCCTAACGATGCTTCTCATTAAGAGAGAGAGAGAAACGGGCCTAGGCTAACGATGCTTCTCATTAAGAGAGAGAGAGAGAAACGGGCCTAGCCTAACGATGCTTCTCATTAAGAGAGAGAGAGAGAAACGGGCCTAGCCTAACGATGCTTCTCATTAAGAGAGAGAGAGAGAAACGGGCCTAGCCTAACGATGCTTCTCATTAAGAGAGAGAGAGAAAAACGGGCCTAGCCTAACGATGCTTCTCATTAAGAGAGAGAGAGAAACAAGCCTAACGATGCTTCTCATTAAGAGAGAGAGAGAGAGAAACGGGCCTAGCCTAACGATGCTTTTCTTTAAGAGAGATGGAGAAACGGGCCTAGCCTAACGATGCTTCTCATTCAGAGAGAGAGAGAAACGGGCCTAGCCTAACGATGCTTCTCATTAAGAGAGAGAGAGAAACGGGCCTAGCCTAACGATGCTTCTCATTCAGAGAGACAGAGAAAGAGCCTAACGATGCTTCTCATTAAGAGAGAGTGAGAAACGGGCCTAGCCTAACGATGCTTCTCATTAAGAGAGAGAGAGAAACGGGCCTAGCCTAACGATGCTTCTCATTCAGAGAGATAGAGAAACGGGCCTAGCCTAACGATGCTTCTCATTAAGAGAGAGAGAAAGAAACGGGCCTAGCCTAACGATGCTTCTCATTAAGAGAGAGAGAGAAACGGGCCTAGCCTAACGATGCTTCTCATTAAGAGAGAGAGAGAAACGGGCCTAGCATAACAATGCTTCTCATTAAGAGAGAGAGCGAAACGGGCCTAGCCTAACGATGCTTCTCATTAAGAGAGAGAGAGAAACGGGCCTAGAATAAAGGTGCTTCTCATTAAGAGAGACAGAGAGAGAAAAGGGCTTAGCCTAACGATGCTTCTCATTAAGAGAGAGGGAGAAATGAGCCTAACGATGCTTCTCATTAAGAGACAGAGAGAAACGGGCCTAGTCTAACGATGCTTCTCATTAAGAGAGAGAGAGAAACGGGCCTAATGATGCTTCTCATTAAGAGAGAGAGAGAAACAGGCCTAGCATAACGATGCTTCTCATTAAGAGAGATAGAGAAACGGCCTAGCCTAACGATGCTTCTCATTAAGAGAGAGAGAGAGTGAAACGGGCCTAGCCTAACGATGCTTCTCATTAAGAGAGAGAGAGAGAAACGGGCCTAGCCTAACGATGCTTCTCATTAAGAGAGAGAGAGAAACGGGCCTAGCCTAACGGTGCTTCTCATTAAGAGAGAGAGAGAGAGAAAAACGGGCCTAGCCTAACGATGCTTCTCATTAAGAGAGAGAGAGAGAAACGGGCCTAGCCTAACGATGCTTCTCATTCAGAGAGAGAGAGAAACGGGCCTAATGATGCTTCTCATTAAGAGAGAGAGAGAAACGGGCCTAGCCTAACGATGCTTCTCATTAAGAGAGAGAGAAAGAAACGGGCCTAGCCTAACGATGCTTCTCATTAAGAGAGAGAGAGAAACGGGCCTAGCCTAACGATGCTTCTCATTCAGAGAGAGAGAGAAACTAGCCTAACGATGCTTCTCATTAAGAGAGAGAGAAAGAAACGGGCCTAGCCTAACGATGCTTCTCATTAAGAGAGAGAGAGAAACGGGCCTAGCCTAACGATGCTTCTCATTAAGAGAGAGAGAAAGAAACGGGCCTAGCCTAACGATGCTTCTCATTAAAAGAGCGAGAGAAACGGGCCTAGCCTAACGATGCTTCTCATTCAGAGAGATAGAGAAACGGGCCTAGCCTAACGATGCTTCTCATTAAGAGAGAGAGAAAGAAACGGGCCTAGCCTAACGATGCTTCTCATTAAGAGAGAGAGAGAAACGGGCCTAGCCTAACGATGCTTCTCATTAAGAGAGAGAGAGAAACGGGCCTAGCGTAACAATGCTTCTCATTAAGAGAGAGAGCGAAACGGGCCTAGCCTAACGATGCTTCTCATTAAGAGAGAGAGAGAAACGGGCCTAGAATAAAGGTGCTTCTCATTAAGAGAGACAGAGAGAGAAAAGAGCTTAGCCTAACGATGCTTCTCATTAAGAGAGAGGGAGAAATGAGCCTAACGATGCTTCTCATTCAGAGAGAAAGAGAAACGGGCCTAGACTAACGATGCTTCTCATTAAGAGAGAGGGAGAAATGAGCCTAAAGATGCTTCTCATTAAGAGAGAGAGAGAAACAGGCCTAGCCTAACGATGCTTCTCATTAAGAGAGAGAGAGAAACGGGCCTAGCCTAACGATGCTTCTCATTAAGAGAGAGAGAGAAACGGGCCTAGCATAACAATGCTTCTCATTAAGAGAGAGAGCGAAACGGGCCTAGCCTAACGATGCTTCTCATTAAGAGAGAGAGAGAAACGGGCCTAGAATAAAGGTGCTTCTCATTAAGAGAGACAGAGAGAGAAAAGGGCTTAGCCTAACAATGCTTCTCATTAAGAGAGAGAGAAAGAAACGGGCCTAGCCTAACGATGCTTCTCATTCAGAGAGAGAGAGAAACGGGCCTAGCCTAACGATGCTTCTCATTAAGAGAGAGAGAAAGAAACGGGCCTAGCCTAACGATGCTTCTCATTCAGAGAGAGAGAGAAACGGGCCTAGCCTAACGATGCTTCTCATTAAGAGAGAGAGAGAAACGGGCCTAGCCTAACGACGCTTCTCATTAAGAGAGAGAGAGAAACGGGCCTAGCCTAACGATGCTTCTCATTAAGAGAGAGAGAGAAACGGGCCTAGCCTAACGATGCTTCTCATTAAGAGAGAGAGAGAAACGGGCCTAGCCTAACGATGCTTCTCATTAAGAGAGAGAGAGAGAAACGGGCCTAGCCTAACGATGCTTCTCATTAAGAGAGAGAGAGAGAAACGGGCCTAGCCTAACGATGCTTCTCATTAAGAGAGAGAGAGAGAAACGGGCCTAGCCTAACGATTCTTCTCATTAAGAGAGAGAGAGAAAAACGGGCCTAGCCTAACGATGCTTCTCATTAAGAGAGAGAGAGAAACAAGCCTAACGATGCTTCTCATTAAGAGAGAGAGAGAGAGAAACGGGCCTAGCCTAACGATGCTTTTCTTTAAGAGAGATGGAGAAACGGGCCTAGCCTAACGATGCTTCTCATTCAGAGAGAGAGAGAAACGGGCCTAGCCTAACGATGCTTCTCATTAAGAGAGAGAGAGAAACGGGCCTAGCCTAACGATGCTTCTCATTCAGAGAGACAGAGAAAGAGCCTAACGATGCTTCTCATTAAGAGAGAGTGAGAAACGGGCCTAGCCTAACGATGCTTCTCATTAAGAGAGAGAGAGAAACGGGCCTAGCCTAACGATGCTTCTCATTAAGAGAGAGAGAGAGAAACGGGCCTAGCCTAACGATGCTTCTCATTAAAAAGAGAGAGAGAGAAACGGGCCTAGCCTAACGATGCTTCTCATTAAGAGAGATAGAGAAACGGCCTAGCCTAACGATGCTTCTCATTAAGAGAGAGAGAGAGAAACGAGCCTAACGATGCTTCTCATTAAGAGAGAGAGAGAAACGGGCCTAGCCTAACGGTGCTTCTCATTAAGAGAGAGAGAGAGAGAGAAACGGGCCTAGCCTAACGATGCTTCTCATTAAGAGAGAGAGAGAAACGGGCCTAGCCTAACAACACTTCTCATTAAGAGAGAGAGAAAGAAACGGGCCTAGCCTAACGATGCTTCTCATTAAGAGACAGAGAGAGAAACAGGCCTAGCCTAACGAAGCTTCTCATTAAGAGAGAGAGAGAAACGGGCCTAGCCTAACGATTCTTCTCATTCAGAGAGAGAGAGAGAAACGGGCCTAGCCTAACGATGCTTCTCATTAAGAGAGTGAGAGAGAGAAACGAGCCTAACGATGCTTCTCATTAAGAGAGAGAGATAGAAACGGGCCTAGCCTAACGATGCTTCTCATTCAGAGAGATAGACAAACGAGCCAAACGATGCTTCTCATTCAGAGAGAGCGAGAGAAACAAGCCTAACGATTCTTCTCATTAAGAGAGAGAGAGAGAGAAACGAGCCTAACGATGCTTCTCATTAAGAGAGAGAGAGAGAGAGAGAGAGAGAAACGAGCCTAGCCTAACGATGCTTCTCATTAAGAGAGAGAGAAACGGGCCTAACGATGCTTCTCATTAAGAGAGAGAGAGAAACGGGCCTAGCCTAAAGATGCTTCTCATTAAGAGAGAGAGAGAAACGGGCCTAGCCTAACGATGCTTCTCATTCAGAGAGAGAGAGAAACGGGCCTAGCCTAACGATGCTTCTCATTAAGAGAGAGAGTAACGGGCCTAGCCTAACGATGCTTCTCATTAAGAGGGAGAGAGAGAAACGGGCCTAGCCTAATGATGCTTCTCATTCAGAGAGAGAGAGAGAGTGAAACGGGCCTAGCCTAACGATGCTTCTCATTCAGAGAGAGAGAGAGAGAAACGGGCCTAGCCTAACGATGCTTCTCATTAAGAGAGAGAGAGAGAGAAACGGGCCTAGCCTAACGATGCTAATCATTAAGAGAGAGAGAGATAGAAACGGGCCTAGCCTAACGATGTCTCTCATTCAGAGAGAGAGAAAGAGAGAAACGGGCCTAGCCTAACGATGCTTCTCATTCAGAGAGAGAGAGAGAGTGAAATGAGCCTAACGATGCTTCTCATTCAGAGAGAGAGAGAGAGAGAAAGGGCCTAGCCTAACGATGCTTCTCATTAAGAGAGAGAGAGAGAAACGGCCCTAGCCTAACGACGCTTCTCATTAAGAGAGAGAGAGAGAGAGAGAGAGAGAGAGAAACGGGCCTAGCCTAAAAATGCTTCTCATTAAGAGAGAGAGAGAAACGGGCCTAGCCTAACAACACTTCTCATTAAGAGAGAGAGAAAGAAACGGGCCTAGCCTAACGATGCTTCTCATTAAGAGACAGAGAGAGAAACAGGCCTAGCCTAACGAAGCTTCTCATTAAGAGAGAGAGAGAAACGGGCCTAGCCTAACGATTCTTCTCATTCAGAGAGAGAGAGAGAAACGGGCCTAGCCTAACGATGCTTCTCATTAAGAGAGTGAGAGAGAGAAACGAGCCTAACGATGCTTCTCATTAAGAGAGAGAGATAGAAACGGGCCTAGCCTAACGATGCTTCTCATTCAGAGAGATAGACAAACGAGCCAAACGATGCTTCTCATTCAGAGAGAGCGAGAGAAACAAGCCTAACGATTCTTCTCATTAAGAGAGAGAGAGAGAGAAACGAGCCTAACGATGCTTCTCATTAAGAGAGAGAGAGAGAGAGAGAGAGAGAAACGAGCCTAGCCTAACGATGCTTCTCATTAAGAGAGAGAGAAACGGGCCTAACGATGCTTCTCATTAAGAGAGAGAGAGAAACGGGCCTAGCCTAAAGATGCTTCTCATTAAGAGAGAGAGAGAAACGGGCCTAGCCTAACGATGCTTCTCATTCAGAGAGAGAGAGAAACGGGCCTAGCCTAACGATGCTTCTCATTAAGAGAGAGAGTAACGGGCCTAGCCTAACGATGCTTCTCATTAAGAGGGAGAGAGAGAAACGGGCCTAGCCTAATGATGCTTCTCATTCAGAGAGAGAGAGAGAGTGAAACGGGCCTAGCCTAACGATGCTTCTCATTCAGAGAGAGAGAGAGAGAAACGGGCCTAGCCTAACGATGCTTCTCATTAAGAGAGAGAGAGAGAGAAACGGGCCTAGCCTAACGATGCTAATCATTAAGAGAGAGAGAGATAGAAACGGGCCTAGCCTAACGATGTCTCTCATTCAGAGAGAGAGAAAGAGAGAAACGGGCCTAGCCTAACGATGCTTCTCATTCAGAGAGAGAGAGAGAGTGAAATGAGCCTAACGATGCTTCTCATTCAGAGAGAGAGAGAGAGAGAAAGGGCCTAGCCTAACGATGCTTCTCATTAAGAGAGAGAGAGAGAAACGGCCCTAGCCTAACGACGCTTCTCATTAAGAGAGAGAGAGAGAGAGAGAGAGAGAAACGGGCCTAGCCTAACGATGCTTCTCATTAAGAGAGAGAGAGAAACGGGCCTAGCCTAACGATGCTTCTCATTAAGAGAGAGAGAGAAATGGGCCTAGAATAAAGGTGCTTCTCATTAAGAGAGACAGAGAGAGAAAAGGGCTTAGCCTAACGATGCTTCTCATTAAGAGAGAGGGAGAAACGAGCCTAACGATGCTTCTCATTCAGAGAGAAAGAGAAACGGGCCTAGACTAACGATGCTTCTCATTAAGAGAGAGGGAGAAATTAGCCTAAAGATGCTTCTCATTAAGAGAGAGAGAGAAACGGGCCTAGCATAACGATGCTTCTCATTAAGAGAGAGAGAAAGAAACGGGCCTAGCCTAACGATGCTTCTCATTCAGAGAGAGAGAGAAACGGGCCTAGCCTAACGATGCTTCTCATTAAGAGAGAGAGAGAAACGGGCCTAGCCTAACGACGCTTCTCATTAAGAGAGAGAGAGAAACGGGCCTAGCCTAACGATGCTTCTCATTAAGAGAGAGAGAGAGAAACGGGCCTAGCCTAACGATGCTTCTCATTAAGAGAGAGAGAGAGAAACGGGCCTAGCCTAACGATGCTTCTCATTTAGAGAGAGAGAGAGAAACAGGCCTAGCCTAACGATGCTTCTCATTAAGAGAGAGAGAGAGAAACGGGCCTAGTCTAACGATACTTCTCATTAAGAGAGAGAGAGAGAAACGGGCCTAGCCTAACGATGCTTCTCATTAAGAGAGAGATAGAAACGGGCCTAGCCTAACGATGCTTCTCATTAAGAGAGAGAGATAGAAACGGGCCTAGCCTAACGATGCTTCTCATTCAGAGAGATAGACAAACGAGCCAAACGATGCTTCTCATTCAGAGAGAGAGAGAGAAACAAGCCTAACGATGCTTCTCATTAAGAGAGAGAGAGAGAGAAACGAGCCTAACGATGCTTCTCATTAAGAGAGAGAGAGAGAGAGAGAGAAACGAGCCTAGCCTAACGATGCTTCTCATTAAGAGAGAGAGAAACGGGCCTAACGATGCTTCTCATTAAGAGAGAGAGAGAAACGGGCCTAGCCTAAAGATGCTTCTCATTAAGAGAGAGAGAGAAACGGGCCTAGCCTAACGATGCTTCTCATTCAGAGAGAGAGAGAAACGGGCCTAGCCTAACGATGCTTCTCATTAAGAGAGAGAGAAACGGGCCTAGCCTAACGATGCTTCTCATTAAGAGAGAGAGAGAGAAACGGGCCTAGCCTAATGATGCTTCTCATTCAGAGAGAGAGAGAGAGTGAAACGGGCCTAGCCTAACGATGCTTCTCATTCAGAGAGAGAGAGAGAGAAACAGGCCTAGCCTAACGATGCTTCTCATTAAGAGAGAGAGAGAGAGAAACGGGCCTAGCCTAACGATGCTTCTCATTAAGAGAGAGAGATAGAAACGGGCCTAGCCTAACGATGCTTCTCATTAATAGATAGAGAGAGAGAAACGGGCCTAGCCTAACGATGCTTCTCATTAAGAGAGAGAGAGATAGAAACGGGCCTAGCCTAACGATGTTTCTCATTCAGAGAGAGAGAGAGAGAGAAACGGGCCTAGCCTAACAATGCTTCTCATTCAGAGAGAGAGAGAGAGTGAAATGGGCCTAGCCTAACGATGCTTCTCATTCAGAGAGAGAGAGAGAGAGAAAGGGCCTAGCCTAACGATGCTTCTCATTAAGAGAGAGAGAGAGAAACGGCCCTAGCCTAACGACGCTTCTCATTAAGAGAGAGAGAGAGAGAGAGAGAGAAACGGGCCTAGCCTAACGATGCTTCTCATTAAGAGAGAGAGAGAAACGGGCCTAGCCTAACGATGCTTCTCATTAAGAGAGAGAGAGAAACGGGCCTAGAATAAAGGTGCTTCTCATTAAGAGAGACAGAGAGAGAAAAGGGCTTAGCCTAACGATGCTTCTCATTAAGAGAGAGGGAGAAACGAGCCTAACGATGCATCTCATTCAGAGAGAAAGAGAAACGGGCCTAGACTAACGATGCTTCTCATTAAGAGAGAGGGAGAAATTAGCCTAAAGATGCTTCTCATTAAGAGAGAGAGAGAAACGGGCCTAGCCTAACGATGCTTCTCATTAAGAGAGAGAGAAAGAAACGGGCCTAGCCTAACGATGCTTCTCATTCAGAGAGAGAGAGAAACGGGCCTAGCCTAACGATGCTTCTCATTAAGAGAGAGAGAGAAACGGGCCTAGCCTAACGACGCTTCTCATTAAGAGAGAGAGAGAAACGGGCCTAGCCTAACGATTCTTCTCATTAAGAGAGAGAGAGAGAAACGGGCCTAGCCTAACGATGCTTCTCATTTAGAGAGAGAGAGAGAAACAAGCCTAACGATGCTTCTCATTAAGAGAGAGAGAGAGAAACGGGCCTAGTCTAACGATGCTTCTCATTAAGAGAGAGAGAGAGAAACGGGCCTAGCCTAACGATGCTTCTCATTAAGAGAGAGATAGAAACGGGCCTAGCCTAACGATGCTTCTCATTAAGAGAGAGAGAGAGAAAAACGGGCCTAGCCTAACGATGCTTCTCATTAAGAGAGAGAGCGAAACAAGCGTAACGATGCTTCTCATTAAGAGAGAGAGAGAGAAACGGGCCTAGCCTAACGATGCTTTTCTTTAAGAGAGATGGAGAAACGGGTCTAGCCTAACGATGCTTCTCATTCAGAGAGAGAGAGAAACGGGCCTAGCCTAACGATGCTTCTCATTAAGAGAGAGAGAAACGGGCCTAGCCTAACGATGCTTCTCATTCAGAGAGAGAGAGAAACGGGCCTAGCCTAACGATGCTTCTCATTCATAGAGACAGAGAAAGAGCCTAACGATGCTTCTCATTAAGAGAGAGAGAGAAATGGGCCTAGCCTAACGATGCTTCTCATTAAGAGAGAGAGAGAAACGGGCCTAGCCTAACGATGCTTCTCATTAAGAGAGAGAGAGAGAAACGGTTCTAGCCTAACGATGCTTCTCATTAAAAAGAGAGAGAGAGAAACGGGCCTAGCCTAACGATGCTTCTCATTAAGAGAGATAGAGAAACGGCCTAGCCTAACGATGCTTCTCATTAAGAGAGAGAGAGTGAAACGGGCCTAGCCTAACGATGCTTCTCATTAAGAGAGAGAGAAACGAGCCTAACGATGCTTCTCATTAAGAGAGAGAGAGAAAAGGGCCTAGCCTAACGGTGCTTCTCATTAAGAGAGAGAGAGAGAGAGAAACGGGCCTAGCCTAACGATGCTTCTCATTAAGAGAGAGAGAAAGAAACGGGCCTAGCCTAACGATGCTTCTCATTAAGAGACAGAGAGAGAAACGGGCCTAGCCTAACGACGCTTCTCATTAAGAGAGAGAGAGAAACAGGCCTAGCCTAACGATTCTTCTCATTCAGAGAGAGAGAGAGAAACGGGCCTAGCCTAACGATGCTTCTCATTAAGAGAGCGAGAGAGAGAAACGGGCCTAGCCTAACGATGCTTCTCATTAAGAGAGAGAGATAGAAACGGGCCTAGCCTAACGATGCTTCTCATTCAGAGAGATAGACAAACGAGCCAAACGATGCTTCTCATTCAGAGAGAGAGAGAGAAACAAGCCTAACGATGCTTCTCATTAAGAGAGAGAGAGAGAAACGGGCCTAGCCTAACGATGCTTCTCATTAAGAGAGAGAGAGAGAAACGGGCCTAGCCTAACGATGCTTCTCATTTAGAGAGAGAGAGAGAAACAGGCCTAGCCTAACGATGCTTCTCATTAAGAGAGAGAGAGAGAGAAACGGGCCTAGTCTAACGATGCTTCTCATTAAGAGAGAGAGAGAGAAACGGGCCTAGCCTAACGATGCTTCTCATTAAGAGAGAGATAGAAACGGGCCTAGCCTAACGATGCTTCTCATTAAGAGAGAGAGAGAGAAAAACGGGCCTAGCCTAACGATGCCCTAGCCTAACGATGCTTCTCATTAAGAGAGAGAGCGAAACAAGCCTAACGATGCTTCTCATTAAGAGAGAGAGAGAGAGAAACGGGCCTAGCCTAACGATGCTTTTCTTTAAGAGAGATGGAGAAACGGGCCTAGCCTAACGATGCTTCTCATTCAGAGAGAGAGAGAAACGGGCCTAGCCTAACGATGTTTCTCATTAAGAGAGAGAGAAACGGGCCTAGCCTAACGATGCTTCTCATTCAGAGAGAGAGAGAAACGGGCCTAGCCTAACGATGCATCTCATTCAGAGAGACAGAGAAAGAGCCTAACGATGCTTCTCATTAAGAGAGAGAGAGAAATGGGCCTAGCCTAACGATGCTTCTCATTAAGAGAGAGAGAGAAACGGGCCTAGCCTAACGATGCTTCTCATTAAGAGAGAGAGAGAGAAACGGGCCTAGCCTAACGATGCTTCTCATTAAAAAGAGAGAGAGAGAAACGGGCCTAGCCTAACGATGCTTCTCATTAAGAGAGAGAGAGTGAAACGGGCCTAGCCTAACAATGCTTCTCATTAAGAGAGAGAGAAACGAGCCTAACGATGCTTCTCATTAAGAGAGAGAGAGAAATGGGCCTAGCCTAACGATGCTTCTCATTAAGAGAGAGAGAGAAACGGGCCTAGCCTAACGATGCTTCTCATTAAGAGAGAGAGAGATAGAAACGGGCCTAGCCTAACGATGTTTCTCATTCAGAGAGAGAGAGAGAGAGAAACGGGCCTAGCCTAACGATGCTTCTCATTCAGAGAGAGAGAGAGAGTGAAATGGGCCTAGCCTAACGATGCTTCTCATTCAGAGAGAGAGAGAGAGAGAAAGGGCCTAGCCTAACGATGCTTCTCATTAAGAGAGAGAGAGAGAAACGGCCCTAGCCTAACGACGATTCTCATTAAGAGAGAGAGAGAGAGAGAGAGAGAAACGGGCCTAGCCTAACGATGCTTCTCATTAAGAGAGAGAGAGAAACGGGCCTAGCCTAACGATGCTTCTCATTAAGAGAGAGAGAGAAACGGGCCTAGAATAAAGGTGCTTCTCATTAAGAGAGACAGAGAGAGAAAAGGGCTTAGCCTAACGATGCTTCTCATTAAGAGAGAGGGAGAAACGAGCCTAACGATGCTTCTCATTCAGAGAGAAAGAGAAACGGGCCTAGACTAACGATGCTTCTCATTAAGAGAGAGGGAGAAATTAGCCTAAAGATGCTTCTCATTAAGAGAGAGAGAGAAACGGGCCTAGCCTAACGATGCTTCTCATTAAGAGAGAGAGAAAGAAACGGGCCTAGCCTAACGATGCTTCTCATTCAGAGAGAGAGAGAGAAACGGGCCTAGCCTAACGATGCTTCTCATTAAGAGAGAGAGAGAAACGGGCCTAGCCTAACGACGCTTCTCATTAAGAGAGAGAGAGAAACGGGCCTAGCCTAACGATTCTTCTCATTAAGAGAGAGAGAGAGAAACGGGCCTAGCCTAACGATGCTTCTCATTTAGAGAGAGAGAGAGAAACAGGCCTAGCCTAACGATGCTTCTCATTAAGAGAGAGAGAGAGAAACGGGCCTAGTCTAACGATGCTTCTCATTAAGAGAGAGAGAGAGAAACGGGCCTAGCCTAACGATGCTTCTCATTAAGAGAGAGATAGAAACAGGCCTAGCCTAACGATGCTTCTCATTAAGAGAGAGAGAGAGAAAAACGGGCCTAGCCTAACGATGCTTCTCATTAAGAGAGAGAGCGAAACAAGCGTAACGATGCTTCTCATTAAGAGAGAGAGAGAGAGAAACGGGCCTAGCCTAACGATGCTTTTCTTTAAGAGAGATGGAGAAACGGGTCTAGCCTAACGATGCTTCTCATTCAGAGAGAGAGAGAAACGGGCCTAGCCTAACGATGCTTCTCATTAAGAGAGAGAGAAACGGGCCTAGCCTAACGATGCTTCTCATTCAGAGAGAGAGAGAAACGGGCCTAGCCTAACGATGCTTCTCATTCATAGAGACAGAGAAAGAGCCTAACGATGCTTCTCATTAAGAGAGAGAGAGAAATGGGCCTAGCCTAACGATGCTTCTCATTAAGAGAGAGAGAGAAACGGGCCTAGCCTAACGATGCTTCTCATTAAGAGAGAGAGAGAGAAACGGGCCTAGCCTAACGATGCTTCTCATTAAAAAGAGAGAGAGAGAAACGGGCCTAGCCTAACGATGCTTCTCATTAAGAGAGAGAGAAACGAGCCTAACGATGCTTCTCATTAAGAGAGAGAGAGAAAAGGGCCTAGCCTAACGGTGCTTCTCATTAAGAGAGAGAGAGAGAGAGAAACGGGCCTAGCCTAACGATGCTTCTCATTAAGAGAGAGAGAAAGAAACGGGCCTAGCCTAACGATGCTTCTCATTAAGAGACAGAGAGAGAAAAGGGCCTAGCCTAACGACGCTTCTCATTAAGAGAGAGAGAGAAACAGGCCTAGCCTAACGATTCTTCTCATTCAGAGAGAGAGAGAGAAACGGGCCTAGCCTAACGATGCTTCTCATTAAGAGAGCGAGAGAGAGAAACGGGCCTAGCCTAACGATGCTTCTCATTAAGAGAGAGAGATAGAAACGGGCCTAGCCTAACGATGCTTCTCATTCAGAGAGATAGACAAACGAGCCAAACGATGCTTCTCATTCAGAGAGAGAGAGAGAAACAAGCCTAACGATGCTTCTCATTAAGAGAGAGAGAGAGAAACGGGCCTAGCCTAACGATGCTTCTCATTAAGAGAGAGAGAGAGAAACGGGCCTAGCCTAACGATGCTTCTCATTTAGAGAGAGAGAGAGAAACAGGCCTAGCCTAACGATGCTTCTCATTAAGAGAGAGAGAGAGAGAAACGGGCCTAGTCTAACGATGCTTCTCATTAAGAGAGAGAGAGAGAAACGGGCCTAGCCTAACGATGCTTCTCATTAAGAGAGAGATAGAAACGGGCCTAGCCTAACGATGCTTCTCATTAAGAGAGAGAGAGAGAAAAAGGGCCTAGCCTAACAATGCCCTAGCCTAACGATGCTTCTCATTAAGAGAGAGAGCGAAACAAGCCTAACGATGCTTCTCATTAAGAGAGAGAGAGAGAGAAACGGGCCTAGCCTAACGATGCTTTTCTTTAAGAGAGATGGAGAAACGGGCCTAGCCTAACGATGCTTCTCATTCAGAGAGAGAGAGAAACGGGCCTAGCCTAACGATGCTTCTCATTAAGAGAGAGAGAAACGGGCCTAGCCTAACGATGCTTCTCATTAAGAGAGAGAGAGAGAAACGGGCCTAGCCTAACGATGCTTCTCATTAAAAAGAGAGAGAGAGAAACGGGCCTAGCCTAACGATGCTTCTCATTAATAGAGATAGAGAAACGGCCTAGCCTAACGATGCTTCTCATTAAGAGAGAGAGAGTGAAACGGGCCTAGCCTAACGATGCTTCTCATTAAGAGAGAGAGAAACGAGCCTAACGATGCTTCTCATTAAGAGAGAGAGAGAAACGGGCCTAGCCTAACGGTGCTTCTCATTAAGAGAGAGAGAAAGAAACGGGCCTAGCCTAACGATGCTTCTCATTAAGAGAGAGAGAAAGAAACGGGCCTAGCCTAACGATGCTTCTCATTAAGAGAGAGAGAAACGGGCCTAGCCTAACGATGCTTCTCATTAAGAGACAGAGAGAGAAATGGGCCTAGCCTAACGATGCTTCTCATTAAGAGAGAGAGAGAAACGGGCCTAGCCTAACGATGCTTCTCATTAAGAGAGAGAGAGAGAAACGGGCCTAGCCTAACGATGCTTCTCATTAAAAAGAGAGAGAGAGAAACGGGCCTAGCCTAACGATGCTTCTCATTAAGAGAGATAGAGAAACGGCCTAGCCTAACGATGCTTCTCATTAAGAGAGAGAGAGTGAAACGGGCCTAGCCTAACGATGCTTCTCATTAAGAGAGAGAGAAACGAGCCTAACGATGCTTCTCATTAAGAGAGAGAGAGAAACGGGCCTAGCCTAACGGTGCTTCTCATTAAGAGAGAGAGAAAGAAACGGGCCTAGCCTAACGATGCTTCTCATTAAGAGAGAGAGAAAGAAACGGGCCTAGCCTAACGATGCTTCTCATTAAGAGAGAGAGAAACGGGCCTAGCCTAACGATGCTTCTCATTCAGAGAGAGAGAGAAACGGGCCTAGCCTAACGATGCTTCTCATTCAGAGAGACAGAGAAAGAGCCTAACGATGCTTCTCATTAAGAGAGAGAGAGAAATGGGCCTAGCCTAACGATGCATCTCATTAAGAGAGAGAGAGAAACGGGCCTAGCCTAACGATGCTTCTCATTAAGAGAGAGAGAGAGAGAAACGGGCCTAGCCTAACGATGCTTCTCATTAAAAAGAGAGAGAGAGAAACGGGCCTAGCCTAACGATGCTTCTCATTAAGAGAGATAGAGAAACGGCCTAGCCTAACGATGCTTCTCATTAAGAGAGAGAGAGTGAAACGGGCCTAGCCTAACGATGCTTCTCATTAAGAGAGAGAGAAACGAGCCTAACGATGCTTCTCATTAAGAGAGAGAGAGAAACGGGCCTAGCCTAACGGTGCTTCTCATTAAGAGAGAGAGAGAGAGAGAAACGGGCCTAGCCTAACGATGCTTCTCATTAAGAGAGAGAGAAAGAAACGGGCCTAGCCTAACGATGCTTCTCATTAAGAGACAGAGAGAGAAACGGGCCTAGCCTAACGACGCTTCTCATTAAGAGAGAGAGAGAAACGGGCCTAGCCTAACGATTCTTCTCATTCAGAGAGAGAGAGAGAGAAACGGGCCTAGCCTAACGATGCTTCTCATTAAGAGAGCGAGAGAGAGAAACGGGCCTAGCCTAACGATGCTTCTCATTAAGAGAGAGAGATAGAAACGGGCCTAGCCTAACGATGCTTCTCATTCAGAGAGATAGCCAAACGAGCCAAACGATGCTTCTCATTCAGAGAGAGAGAGAGAAACAAGCCTAACGATGCTTCTCATTAAGAGAGAGAGAGAGAGAAACGAGCCTAACGATGCTTCTCATTAAGAGAGAGAGAGAGAGAGAAACGAGCCTAGCCTAACGATGCTTCTCATTAAGAGAGAGAGAAACGGGCCTAACGATGCTTCTCATTAAGAGAGAGAGAGAAACGGGCCTAGCCTAAAGATGCTTCTCATTAAGAGAGAGAGAGAAACGGGCCTAGCCTAACGATGCTTCTCATTCAGAGAGAGAGAGAAACGGGCCTAGCCTAACGATGCTTCTCATTAAGAGAGAGAGAAACGGGCCTAGCCTAACGATGCTTCTCATTAAGAGAGAGAGAGAGAAACGGGCCTAGCCTAATGATGCTTCTCATTCAGAGAGAGAGAGAGAGTGAAACGGGCCTAGCCTAACGATGCTTCTCATTCAGAGAGAGAGAGAGAGAAACAGGCCTAGCCTAACGATGCTTCTCATTAAGAGAGAGAGAGAGAGAAACGGGCCTAGCCTAACGATGCTTCTCATTAAGAGAGAGAGATAGAAACGGGCCTAGCCTAACGATGCTTCTCATTAATAGAGAGAGAGAGAGAAACGGGCCTAGCCTAACGATGCTTCTCATTAAGAGAGAGAGAGATAGAAACGGGCCTAGCCTAACGATGCTTCTCATTCAGAGAGAGAGAGAGAGTGAAATGGGCCTAGCCTAACGATGCTTCTCATTCAGAGAGAGAGAGAGAGAGAAAGGGCCTAGCCTAACGATGCTTCTCATTAAGAGAGAGAGAGAGAAACGGCCCTAGCCTAACGACGCTTCTCATTAAGAGAGAGAGAGAGAGAGAGAGAAACGGGCCTAGCCTAACGATGCTTCTCATTAAGAGAGAGAGAGAAACAGGCCTAGCCTAACGATGCTTCTCATTAAGAGAGAGAGAGAAACGGGCCTAGAATAAAGGTGCTTCTCATTAAGAGAGACAGAGAGAGAAAAGGGCTTAGCCTAACGATGCTTCTCATTAAGAGAGAGGGAGAAACGAGCCTAACGATGCTTCTCATTCAGAGAGAAAGAGAAACGGGCCTAGACTAACGATGCTTCTCATTAAGAGAGAGGGAGAAATTAGCCTAAAGATGCTTCTCATTAAGAGAGAGAGAGAAACGGGCCTAGCCTAACGATGCTTCTCATTAAGAGAGAGAGAAAGAAACGGGCCTAGCCTAACGATGCTTCTCATTCAGAGAGAGAGAGAAACGGGCCTAGCCTAACGATGCTTCTCATTAAGAGAGAGAGAGAAACGGGCCTAGCCTAACGACGCTTCTCATTAAGAGAGAGAGAGAAACGGGCCTAGCCTAACGATGCTTCTCATTAAGAGAGAGAGAGAGAAACGGGCCTAGCCTAACGATGCTTCTCATTAAGAGAGAGAGAGAGAAACGGGCCTAGCCTAACGATGCTTCTCATTTAGAGAGAGAGAGAGAAACAGGCCTAGCCTAACGATGCTTCTCATTAAGAGAGAGAGAGAGAAACGGGCCTAGTCTAACGATGCTTCTCATTAAGAGAGAGAGAGAGAAACGGGCCTAGCCTAACGATGCTTCTCATTAAGAGAGAGATAGAAACGGGCCTAGCCTAACGATGCTTCTCATTAAGAGAGAGAGAGAGAAAAACGGGCCTAGCCTAACGATGCTTCTCATTAAGAGAGAGAGCGAAACAAGCGTAACGATGCTTCTCATTAAGAGAGAGAGAGAGAGAAACGGGCCTAGCCTAACGATGCTTTTCTTTAAGAGAGATGGAGAAACGGGTCTAGCCTAACGATGCTTCTCATTCAGAGAGAGAGAGAAACGGGCCTAGCCTAACGATGCTTCTCATTAAGAGAGAGAGAAACGGGCCTAGCCTAACGATGCTTCTCATTCAGAGAGAGAGAGAAACGGGCCTAGCCTAACGATGCTTCTCATTCAGAGAGACAGAGAAAGAGCCTAACGATGCTTCTCATTAAGAGAGAGAGAGAAATGGGCCTAGCCTAACGATGCTTCTCATTAAGAGAGAGAGAGAAACGGGCCTAGCCTAACGATGCTTCTCATTAAGAGAGAGAGAGAGAAACGGGCCTAGCCTAACGATGCTTCTCATTAAAAAGAGAGAGAGAGAAACGGGCCTAGCCTAACGATGCTTCTCATTAAGAGAGATAGAGAAACGGCCTAGCCTAACGATGCTTCTCATTAAGAGAGAGAGAGTGAAACGGGCCTAGCCTAACGATGCTTCTCATTAAGAGAGAGAGAGAGAGAGAAACGGGCCTAGCCTAACGATGCTTCTCATTAAGAGAGAGAGAAAGAAACGGGCCTAGCCTAACGATGCTTCTCATTAAGAGACAGAGAGAGAAACGGGCCTAGCCTAACGACGCTTCTCATTAAGAGAGAGAGAGAAACAGGCCTAGCCTAACGATTCTTCTCATTCAGAGAGAGAGAGAGAAACGGGCCTAGCCTAACGATGCTTCTCATTAAGAGAGCGAGAGAGAGAAACGGGCCTAGCCTAACGATGCTTCTCATTAAGAGAGAGAGATAGAAACGAGCCTAACGATGCTTCTCATTCAGAGAGATAGACAAACGAGCCAAACGATGCTTCTCATTCAGAGAGAGAGAGAGAAACAAGCCTAACGATGCTTCTCATTAAGAGAGAGAGAGAGAAACGGGCCTAGCCTAACGATGCTTCTCATTAAGAGAGAGAGAGAGAAACGGGCCTAGCCTAACGATGCTTCTCATTTAGAGAGAGAGAGAGAAACAGGCCTAGCCTAACGATGCTTCTCATTAAGAGAGAGAGAGAGAGAAACGGGCCTAGTCTAACGATGCTTCTCATTAAGAGAGAGAGAAACGGGCCTAGCCTAACGATGCTTCTCATTAAGAGAGAGATAGAAACGGGCCTAGCCTAACGATGCTTCTCATTAAGAGAGAGAGAGAGAAAAACGGGCCTAGCCTAACGATGCTTCTCATTAAGAGAGAGAGCGAAACAAGCCTAACGATGCTTCTCATTAAGAGAGAGAGAGAGAGAAACGGGCCTAGCCTAACGATGCTTTTCTTTAAGAGAGATGGAGAAACGGGCCTAGCCTAACGATGCTTCTCATTCAGAGAGAGAGAGAGAGAAACGGGCCTAGCCTAACGATGCTTCTCATTAAGAGAGAGAGAAACGGGCCTAGCCTAACGATGCTTCTCATTCAGAGAGAGAGAGAAACGGGCCTAACCTAACGATGCTTCTCATTCAGAGAGACAGAGAAAGAGCCTAACGATGCTTCTCATTAAGAGAGAGAGAGAAATGGGCCTAGCCTAACGATGCTTCTCATTAAGAGAGAGAGAGAAACGGGCCTAGCCTAACGATGCTTCTCATTAAGAGAGAGAGAGAGAAACGGGCCTAGCCTAACGATGCTTCTCATTAAAAAGAGAGAGAGAGAAACGGGCCTAGCCTAACGATGCTTCTCATTAAGAGAGATAGAGAAACGGCCTAGCCTAACAATGCTTCTCATTAAGAGAGAGAGAGTGAAACGGGCCTAGCCTAACGATGCTTCTCATTAAGAGAGAGAGAAACGAGCCTAACGATGCTTCTCATTAAGAGAGAGAGAGAAACGGGCCTAGCCTAACGGTGCTTCTCATTAAGAGAGAGAGAGAGAGAGAAACGGGCCTAGCCTAACGATGCTTCTCATTAAGAGAGAGAGAAAGAAACGGGCCTAGCCTAACGATGCTTCTCATTAAGAGACAGAGAGAGAAACGGGCCTAGCCTAACGACGCTTCTCATTAAGAGAGAGAGAGAAACAGGCCTAGCCTAACGATTCTTCTCATTCAGAGAGAGAGAGAGAGAAACGGGCCTAGCCTAACGATGCTTCTCATTAAGAGAGCGAGAGAGAGAAACGGGCCTAGCCTAACGATGCTTCTCATTAAGAGAGAGAGATAGAAACGGGCCTAGCCTAACGATGCTTCTCATTCAGAGAGATAGACAAACGAGCCAAACGATGCTTCTCATTCAGAGAGAGAGAGAGAAACAAGCCTAACGATGCTTCTCATTAAGAGAGAGAGAGAGAAACGGGCCTAGCCTAACGATGCTTCTCATTAAGAGAGAGAGAGAGAAACGGGCCTAGCCTAACGATGCTTCTCATTTAGAGAGAGAGAGAGAAACAGGCCTAGCCTAACGATGCTTCTCATTAAGAGAGAGAGAGAGAGAAACGGGCCTAGTCTAACGATGCTTCTCATTAAGAGAGAGAGAGAGAAACGGGCCTAGCCTAACGATGCTTCTCATTAAGAGAGAGATAGAAACGGGCCTAGCCTAACGATGCTTCTCATTAAGAGAGAGAGAGAGAAAAACGGGCCTAGCCTAACGATGCTTCTCATTAAGAGAGAGAGCGAAACAAGCCTAACGATGCTTCTCATTAAGAGAGAGAGAGAGAGAAACGGGCCTAGCCTAACGATGCTTTTCTTAAAGAGAGATGGAGAAACGGGCCTAGCCTAACGATGCTTCTCATTCAGAGAGAGAGAGAAACGGGCCTAGCCTAACGATGCTTCTCATTAAGAGAGAGAGAAACGGGCCTAGCCTAACGATGCTTCTCATTCAGAGAGAGAGAGAAACGGGCCTAACCTAACGATGCTTCTCATTCAGAGAGACAGAGAAAGAGCCTAACGATGCTTCTCATTAAGAGAGAGAGAGAAATGGGCCTAGCCTAACGATGCTTCTCATTAAGAGAGAGAGAGAAACGGGCCTAGCCTAACGATGCTTCTCATTAAGAGAGAGAGAGAGAAACGGGCCTAGCCTAACGATGCTTCTCATTAAGAGAGAGAGAGAGAGAAACGAACCTAACGATGCTTCTCATTAAGAGAGAGAGAGAGAGAGAGAGAAACGAGCCTAGCCTAACGATGCTTCTCATTAAGAGAGAGAGAAACGGGCCTAACGATGCTTCTCATTAAGAGAGAGAGAGAAACGGGCCTAGCCTAACGAT
>NC_140013.1:45710267-45732767 GCF_964263955.1 Coregonus lavaretus | reverse complement strand
CCATGGCACAGTGCTATATTAACAGACCATCCCCTGGCATGGCACAGTGCTATATTAACAGACCATCCCCTGGCATGGTGCAGTGCTATATTAACAGACCATCCCCTGGCACAGCGCTATATTAACAGACCATCCCCTGGCATGGTGCAGTGCTATATTAACAGACCATCCCCTGGCACAGTGCTATATTAACAGACCATCCCCTGGCACAGTGCTATATTAACAGACCATCCCCTGGTATAGTGCTATATTAACAGACCATCCCCTGGCATGGCACAGTGCTTTATTAACAGACCATCCCCTGGCACAGTGCTATATTAACAGACCATCCCCTGGCATGGCACAGTGCTATATTAACAGACCATCCCCTGGCATGGCACAGTGCTATATTAACAGACCATCCCCTGGCACAGTGCTATATTAACAGACCATCCCCTGGCACAGTGCTATATTAACACACCATCCCCTGGCATAGTGCTATATTAACAGACCATCCCCTGGCACAGTGCTATATTAACAGACCATCCCCTGGCACAGTGCTATATTAACAGACCATCCCCTGGCACAGTGCTATATTAACAGACCATCCCCTGGCATGGCACAGTGCTATATTAACAGACCATCCCCTGGCATGGTGCAGTGCTATATTAACAGACCATCCCCTGGCATGGTGCAGTGCTATATTAACAGACCATCCCCTGGCATGGCACAGTGCTATATTAACAGTCCATCCCCTGGCACAGTGCTATATTAACAGACCATCCCCTGGCACAGTGCTATATTAACAGACCATCCCCTGGCACAGTGCTATATTAACAGACCATCCCCTGGCATGGCACAGTGCTATATTAACAGACCATCCCCTGGCACAGTGCTATATTAACAGACCATCCCCTGGCACAGTGCTATATTAACAGACCATCCCCTGGCACAGTGCTATATTAACAGACCATCCCCTGGCATAGCACAGTGCTATATTAACAGACCATCCCCTGGCATGGCACAGTGCTATATTAACAGACCATCCCCTGGCATGGCACAGTGCTATATTAACAGACCATCCCCTGGCATGGCACAGTGCTATATTAACAGACCATCCCCTGGCACAGTGCTATATTAACAGACCATCCCCTGGCATGGCACAGTGCTATATTAACAGACCATCCCCTGGCACAGTGCTATATTAAGAGACCATCCCCTGGCACAGTGCTATATTAACAGACCATCCCCTGGCATGGCACAGTGCTATATTAACAGACCATCCCATGGCACAGTGCTATATTAACAGACCATCCCCTGGTATAGTGCTATATTAACAGACCATCCCCTGGCATGGCACAGTGCTATATTAACAGACCATCCCCTGGCACAGTGCTACATTAACAGACCATCCCCTGGCACAGTGCTATATTAACAGACCATCCCCTGGCATGGCACAGTGCTATATTAACAGACCATCCCATGGCACAGTGCTATATTAACAGACCATCCCCTGGCACAGTGCTATATTAACAGACCATCCCCTGGCATGGCACAGTGCTATATTAACAGACCATCCCCTGGCACAGTGCTATATTAACAGACCATCCCCTGGCACAGTGCTATATTAACAGACCATCCCCTGGCATGGCACAGTGCTATATTAACACACCATCCCCTGGCACAGTGCTATATTAACAGACCATCCCCTGGCATGGCACAGTGCTATATTAACAGACCATCCCATGGCACAGTGCTATATTAACAGACCATCCCCTGGCACAGTGCTATATTAACAGACCATCCCCTGGCACAGTGCTATATTAACAGACCATCCCCTGGCATGGCACAGTGCTATATTAACAGACCATCCCCTGGCATGGCACAGTGCTATATTAACAGACCATCCCCTGGCATGGCACAGTGCTATATTAACAGACCATCCCATGGCACAGTGCTATATTAACAGACCATCCCCTGGCATGGCACAGTGCTATATTAACAGACCATCCCCTGGCATGGTGCAGTGCTATATTAACAGACCATCCCCTGGCACAGCGCTATATTAACAGACCATCCCCTGGCATGGTGCAGTGCTATATTAACAGACCATCCCCTGGCACAGTGCTATATTAACAGACCATCCCCTGGCACAGTGCTATATTAACAGACCATCCCCTGGTATAGTGCTATATTAACAGACCATCCCCTGGCATGGCACAGTGCTTTATTAACAGACCATCCCCTGGCACAGTGCTATATTAACAGACCATCCCAAGGCATGGCACAGTGCTATATTAACAGACCATCCCCTGGCATGGCACAGTGCTATATTAACAGACCATCCCCTGGCACAGTGCTATATTAACAGACCATCCCCTGGCACAGTGCTATATTAACACACCATCCCCTGGCATAGTGCTATATTAACAGACCATCCCCTGGCACAGTGCTATATTAACAGACCATCCCCTGGCACAGTGCTATATTAACAGACCATCCCCTGGCACAGTGCTATATTAACAGACCATCCCCTGGCATGGCACAGTGCTATATTAACAGACCATCCCCTGGCATGGTGCAGTGCTATATTAACAGACCATCCCCTGGCATGGTGCAGTGCTATATTAACAGACCATCCCCTGGCATGGCACAGTGCTATATTAACAGACCATCCCCTGGCACAGTGCTATATTAACAGACCATCCCCTGGCACAGTGCTATATTAACAGACCATCCCCTGGCACAGTGCTATATTAACAGACCATCCCCTGGCATGGCACAGTGCTATATTAACAGACCATCCCCTGGCACAGTGCTATATTAACAGACCATCCCCTGGCACAGTGCTATATTAACAGACCATCCCCTGGCACAGTGCTATATTAACAGACCATCCCCTGGCATAGCACAGTGCTATATTAACAGACCATCCCCTGGCATGGCACAGTGCTATATTAACAGACCATCCCCTGGCACAGTGCTATATTAACATACCATCCCCTGGCACAGTGCTATATTAACAGACCATCCCCTGGCACAGTGCTATATTAACAGACCATCCCCTGGCATGGCACAGTGCTATATTAACAGACCATCCCCTGGCATGGCACAGTGCTATATTAACAGACCATCCCCTGGCACAGTGCTATATTAACAGACCATCCCCTGGCATGGCACAGTGCTATATTAACAGACCATCCCCTGGCACAGTGCTATATTAAGAGACCATCCCCTGGCACAGTGCTATATTAACAGACCATCCCCTGGCATGGCACAGTGCTATATTAACAGACCATCCCATGGCACAGTGCTATATTAACAGACCATCCCCTGGTATAGTGCTATATTAACAGACCATCCCCTGGCATGGCACAGTGCTATATTAACAGACCATCCCCTGGCACAGTGCTACATTAACAGACCATCCCCTGGCACAGTGCTATATTAACAGACCATCCCCTGGCATGGCACAGTGCTATATTAACAGACCATCCCATGGCACAGTGCTATATTAACAGACCATCCCCTGGCACAGTGCTATATTAACAGACCATCCCCTGGCATGGCACAGTGCTATATTAACAGACCATCCCCTGGCACAGTGCTATATTAACAGACCATCCCCTGGCACAGTGCTATATTAACAGACCATCCCCTGGCATGGCACAGTGCTATATTAACACACCATCCCCTGGCACAGTGCTATATTAACAGACCATCCCCTGGCATGGCACAGTGCTATATTAACAGACCATCCCATGGCACAGTGCTATATTAACAGACCATCCCCTGGCACAGTGCTATATTAACAGACCATCCCCTGGCACAGTGCTATATTAACAGACCATCCCCTGGCATGGCACAGTGCTATATTAACAGACCATCCCCTGGCATGGCACAGTGCTATATTAACAGACCATCCCCTGGCATGGCACAGTGCTATATTAACAGACCATCCCCTGGCACAGTGCTATATTAACAGACCATCCCCTGGCACAGTGCTATATTAACAGACCATCCCCTGGCATGGCACAGTGCTATATTAACAGACCATCCCCTGGCACAGTGCTATATTAACAGACCATCCCCTGGCACAGTGCTATATTAACAGACCATCCCCTGGCATGGCACAGTGCTATATTAACAGACCATCCCATGGCACAGTGCTATATTAACAGACCATCCCCTGGCACAGTGCTATATTAACAGACCATCCCCTGGCATGGCACAGTGCTATATTAACAGACCATCCCCTGGCACAGTGCTATATTAACATACCATCCCCTGGCACAGTGCTATATTAACAGACCATCCCCTGGCATGGCACAGTGCTAGATTAACAGACCATCCCCTGGCATGGCACAGTGCTATATTAACAGACCATCCCCTGGCACAGTGCTATATTAACACACCATCCCCTGGCACAGTGCTATATTAACAGACCATCCCCTGGCACAGTGCTATATTAACAGACCATCCCCTGGCACAGTGCTATATTAACAGACCATCCCCTGGCATGGTGCAGTGCTATATTAACAGACCATCCCCTGGCATGGCACAGTGCTATATTAACAGACCATCCCCTGGCATGGTGCAGTGCTATATTAACAGACCATCCCCTGGCATGGCACAGTGCTATATTAACAGACCATCCCCTGGCATGGCACAGTGCTATATTAACAGACCATCCCCTGGCACAGTGCTATATTAACAGACCATCCCCTGGCACAGTGCTATATTAACAGACCATCCCCTGGCATGGCACAGTGCTATATTAACAGACCATCCCCTGGCATGGCACAGTGCTATATTAACAGACCATCCCCTGGCACAGTGCTATATTAACAGACCATCCCCTGGCATGGCACAGTGCTATATTAACAGACCATCCCCTGGCACAGTGCTATATTAACAGACCATCCCCTGGCACAGTGCTATATTAACAGACCATCCCCTGGCACAGTGCTATATTAACAGACCATCCCCTGGCACAGTGCTATATTAACAGACCATCCCCTGGCATGGCACAGTGCTATATTAACAGACCATCCCATGGCACAGTGCTATATTAACAGACCATCCCCTGGCACAGTGCTATATTAACAGACCATCCCCTGGCATGGCACAGTGCTATATTAACAGACCATCCCCTGGCACAGTGCTATATTAACATACCATCCCCTGGCACAGTGCTATATTAACAGACCATCCCCTGGCATGGCACAGTGCTAGATTAACAGACCATCCCCTGGCATGGCACAGTGCTATATTAACAGACCATCCCCTGGCACAGTGCTATATTAACACACCATCCCCTGGCACAGTGCTATATTAACAGACCATCCCATGGCACAGTGCTATATTAACAGACCATCCCCTGGCACAGTGCTTTATTAACAGACCATCCCCTGGCACAGTGCTATATTAACAGACCATCCCCTGGCACAGTGCTATATTAACAGACCATCCCCTGGCATGGCACAGTGCTATATTAAAAGACCATCCCCTGGCATGGCACAGTGCTATATTAACAGATCATCCCCTGGCATGGCACAGTGCTATATTAACAGACCATCCCATGGCATGGCACAGTGCTATATTAACAGACCATCCCCTGGCATGGCACAGTGCTATATTAACAGACCATCCCATGGCACAGTGCTATATTAACAGACCATCCCCTGGCACAGTGCTATATTAACAGACCATCCCCTGGCATGGCACAGTGCTATATTAACAGACCATCCCCTGGCACAGTGCTATATTAACAGACCATCCCCTGGCATGGCACAGTGCTATATTAACAGACCATCCCCTGGCACAGTGCTATATTAACAGACCATCCCCTGGCACAGTGCTATATTAACAGACCATCCCCTGGCACAGTGCTATATTAACAGACCATCCCCTGGCATGGCACAGTGCTATATTAACAGACCATCCCCTGGCACAGTGCTATATTAACAGACCATCCCCTGGCATGGCACAGTGCTATATTAACAGACCATCCCCTGGCACAGTGCTATATTAACAGACCATCCCCTGGCATGGCACAGTGCTATATTAACAGACCATCCCCTGGCATGGCACAGTGCTATATTAACAGACCATCCCCAGGCATGGCACAGTGCTATATTAACAGACCATCCCCTGGCATGGCACAGTGCTATATTAACAGACCATCCCCTGGCATGGCACAGTGCTATATTAACAGACCATCCCCTGGCATGGCACAGTGCTATATTAACAGACCATCCCCAGGCATGGCACAGTGCTATATTAACAGACCATCCCCTGGCATGGCACAGTGCTATATTAACAGACCATCCCCTGGCATGGCACAGTGCTATATTAACAGACCATCCCCAGGCATGGCACAGTGCTATATTAACAGACCATCCCATGGCACAGTGCTATATTAACAGACCATCCCCTGGCACAGTGCTATATTAACAGACCATCCCCTGGCATGGCACAGTGCTATATTAACAGACCATCCCCTGGCATGGCACAGTGCTATATTAACAGACCATCCCCTGGCATGGCACAGTGCTATATTAACAGACCATCCCCTGGCACAGTGCTATATTAACATACCATCCCATGGCACAGTGCTATATTAACAGACCATCCCCTGGCACAGTGCTATATTAACAGACCATCCCCTGGCATGGCACAGTGCTATATTAACAGACCATCCCCTGGCATGGTGCAGTGCTATATTAACAGACCATCCCCTGGCACAGTGCTATACTAGCACGCTACCCCTCTGCTAAGGTGGGGGGGGGGTGTTAGAGATGGGTGGAAACTCAGGATACTGGACAACGAGGACTATGAGTCTGCCAATGTCAACCTGTACAAGTCTGGTACAGTATTTTGTGCAGGGCAACCCCAAACAGTTTCAGCTGGACATTCACATAATCAAAGAGAGAGCTCAGCATGAGAAACTCTTTCTTGAGAAAGATACCCCCACCCCAAGCGTGTCAGACCAGACCTCTTCATTAAATAACCCCACAGACGAGCAACCCCAAGCAGAAAGTCAACCTCCCAGCACAGAGTACTACTCCCTCACTGAAATGAAGGATACATTCACCCAGCTGGAGGTAAGGCAGGTGGAGCTGGAACAGCAGGTGAACACACTCCAGTCAGCACAGACCCAGACAACAGACCAGCACAACAACACCCCCTTAACTAGACCTGGAGAGCTGCAGGTAGAGAGAGACATGTCTGCACTCTGGACTGTGGTGAGACAACATCAACAGGAGAAAGAGCAAGAGCAGGAGAAGAACAGAGCACTAGAGGAGAGGATCAGAGTGCTGTAGGAGAAGGTGAGAACGATGACGGGTGACAGAGAACAACCCATTAGAGAGCTGGCCACCCCCGCAGAGAAGCCAGCAGAACAGTACACCCTAGACCCTGACCATAGCCTCGACATCGCAGCAGAACAGCCCACCTCAGATCCTGACCAAAGTCTCGACATCACAGCAGAACAGTCCACCATAGACCCTGACTACAGATTGTACTCAAAACCAAATGTCTACCTGGCCCACCACTCCACCCTGGACGTGAACAGCCTTTACGAGCAGGTCTACCTATACAAGGCAGCAGTGCCCACCTTCGCCCGGACCCTAAAAGACATCGCCCTCAACCGCAGACCCAACACCTCACACAGGAGCAACAGATCAATGGACACCCCGCCCAGACCAGCGAGACACTCTCCCAGACCTGACCAGCGGGACCCCCCCGCCCCCGGACCTACACATAGAGGACCCACGCCGAGAGGACCTATATCCAGACCACAGCACCACCAGCCACCAGGTCAACCATGCCCACATCCCTTTTAGGCCCCCTCAGATCAGACCTATGCCCCTCCTGCCCACCCCATGCTCACCCTATGAAAATAATCAAAACAGGAACATTTTACATTTGGCTAGAAATTCAAAAGGAAATTATCTCAACAGAGAAAAATGTCCTCCTGTGTGCTACCTATATCCCCCCACTAGAATCCCCATACTTTAAGACAGCTTCTCCATCCTGGAGGGGGAAATCAATCATTTCCAGGCCCAGGGACATGTACTAGTCTGTGGCGACCTAAATGCCAGAACTGGACAAGAACCTGACACCCTCAGCACACAGGGGGACAAACACCTACCTGGAGGTGACAGCATTCCCTCCCCCATATGCCCCCCTAGGCACAACTACGACAACATAACCAACAAAAACGGGTCACAACTCCTGCAGCTCTGTCGCACACTGGGTCTGTACATAGTCAATGGTAGGCTTCGAGGGGACTCTTATGGTAGGTACACCTATAGCTCATCTCTTGGCAGTAGTACTGTAGACTACTTTATCACTGACCTCAACCCAGAGTCTCTAAGTGCGTTCACAGTCAGCCCACTGACACCCCTATCAGACCACAGCAAAATCACAGTCTACTTGAACAGAGAAATACTCAATCATGAGGAATCAAAGCCAAATGAACTGAATAATATTAAGATATGCTATAGATGGAAGGAAAGTAGTGTGAAAACCTACCAAAAAACAATTAGGCAATAACAAATTCAATCCCTTTTAGACAAATTCCTGGAAAAAACATTTCACTGTAATAGCGAAGGTGTAAACTTGGCAGTAGAAAACCAATATATTTGACCTCTCAGCTTCCCTATCAAATCTAAAAATGTCAAACAGAAAACCAAAGAAAATTAACAACAATGACAAATGGTTTGATGAAGAACGCGAAAACCTAAGAAAGAAATTGAGAAACCTATCCAACCAAAAACATAGTTACCCAGAAAACCTGAGTCTACGCCTTCACTATGGTGAATCGCTAAAACAATACAGAAATACACTACGGAGAAAGAAGGAACAGCATGTCAGAAATCAGCTCAATGTAAATGAAGAATCCATAGACTCTAACCACTTCTGGGAACATTGGAAACACTAAACAAACAACAACATGAAGGGTTATCTATCCAAAACAGAGATGTATGGATAAACCACTTCTCCAATCTTTTTGGCCCTATAACAAAAACCAAACAGCAACAACATATAAATGATCAAATACAAATCTTAGAATCAGCTATTAAAGACTACCAGAACCCACTGGATTCTCCAATTACATTGAATGAACTACAGGACAATATACAAACCCTCCAACCCAAAAAGGCCTGTGGTGTTGATGGTATCCTCAATGAAATTATAAAATATACACACCACAAATTCCAATTGGCTATACTTAAACTCTTCAACATCATCCTTAGCTCTGGCATCTTCCCCAATATTTGGAACCAAGGACTGATCACCCCAATCCACAAAAGTGGAGACAAATTTGACCCCAATAACTACCGTGGGATATGCGTCAACAGCAACCTTGGGAAATTCCTCTGCATTATCATTAACAGCAGACTCGTACATTTCCTCAGTGAATACAATGTACTGAGCAAATCTCAAATTTGATTGACAAACAAACAAACCAAAACAAAGGCAAAGTCTTCTCATGCTTTGTTGATTTCAAAAAAGCTTTTGACTCAATTTGGCATGAGGGTCTGCTATACAAATTGATGGAAAGTGGTGTTGGGGGAAAAACATACGACATTATAAAATCCATGTACACAAACAACAAGTGTGCAGTTAAAATTGGCAAAATATATCAATATTAGGAAGGCGTTCCTAATGTTTGGTACACTCAGTGTAGATCAATGAATTGGCGAGGGCACTAGAACAGTCTGCAGCACCCGGCCTCACCCTACTAGAATCTAAAGTCAAATGTCTAATGTTTGCTGATGATCTGGTGCTTCTGTCCCCAACCAAGGAGGGCCTACAGCAGCACCCAGATTCTGTCAGAACTGGGCCCTGATAGTAAATCTCAGTAAGACAAAAATAATGGTGTTCCAAAAAAGGTCCAGTTGCCAGGACCACAAATACAAATTCCATCTAGACACCGTTGCCCTAGAGCACACAAAAAACGATACATACCTCGGCCTAAACATCAGCGCCACAGGTAACTTCCACAAAGGCCGCCGTAGGCAGACCTGGCTCTCAAGAGAAGACAGGCAATGTGCACACTGCCCACAAAATGAGGTGGAAACTGAGCTGCACTTCCTAACCTCCTGCCAAATGTATGACCATATTAGAGACACATATTTCCCTCAGATTACACAGATCTACAAAGAATTAAAAAACAAACCCAATTTTGATAAACTCCCTTATCTACTGGGTGAAATACCACAGTGTGCCATCACTGCAGCAAGATTGGTGACCTGTTGCCACAAGAAAAGGGCAACCAGTGAAGAACAAACACCATTGTAAATACAACCCATATTTATGTTTATTTATTTTCCCATTTGTACTTTAACTATTTGCACATTGTTACAACACTGTATATATACATAATATGACATTTGAAATGTCTTTATTCTTTTGAAACTTCTGAGTGTAATGTTTACTGTTAATATTTATTGTTTATTTCACTTTTGTTTACTATCTACTTCACTTGCTTTGGCAATGTTAACACACGTTTCCCATGCCAATAAAGCCCTTAAATTGAATTGAAATTGAATTGAATTGAATTGAGAGAGAGAGAGAGAGAGAGACACAGAGAGAGAGAAAGAGAGACAGACAGAGAGAGAGAGAGAGAGAGAGAGAGAGAGAGAGAGAGAGAGAGAGAGAGAGAGAGAGAGAGAGAGAGAGAGAGAGAGAGAGAGAGAGAGAGAGAGAGAGAGAGAGCGCATAGGCTGATTTGGTCTCCTTGCAAACTGAAAATTACTGATACAATGTCCTACTGTGCAGTCTAGCACACATCAAAACAACTTACTAGAAGATGGACAGAAAAGTGTTTGTGGAAGAGGTGAAATTAAATGTTGCCATCTCTTCAAGCTAAACCTACTAGAAAGTGTGTGCCCTCAGGCATGGAGGGAAGTAAAAGTCATTCCGCTATCTAAGAATAGTAAAGCCCCCTTTACTGGCTCAAATGGCCGACCAATTAGCCTGTTACCAACCCTTAGTAAACTTTTGGAAAAAGCATAAACTTAAAGCATTGTGTTTGGGACAAATCATTCACTAAACCCTAAACCTCAACTAAATCTTGTAATGAATTATGTGGAAATTGAGCAAGTTGAGGAGACTAAACTGCTTGGAGTAACCCTGGATTGTAAACTGTCATGGTCAAAACATGTTGATACAACAGTAGCTAAGATGGGGAGAAGTCTGTCCATAATAAAGCGCTGCTCTACCTTCTTAACAGCACTATCAACAAGGCAGGTCCTACAGGCCCTAGTTTTGTTGCACCTGGACTACTGTTCAGTCGTGTGGTCAGGTGCCACAAAAAATTACTTTTACAATTTGCTCAGAATAGGGCAGCACGGCTGGCCCTTGGATGGACACAGAGAGCTAATATTAAGCTAAAGTCAATAATTGTTTACATTTAGCGGACACTCTTATCCAGAGCGATTTACAGGAGCAATTAGGGTTAAGTGCCTTGCTCAAGGGCACATCAACAGATTTTCCACCTAGTTGGCTCTGGGATTTGAACCAGCGACCTTTCAGTTCCCAGCCCAACATTCTTAACCACTAAGCTATCTCTCATTGCTCAAAGTAGAGGAGAGATTGACTCCATCACTACAGTTACTACAGGTAACTGATGCAAGCAGTAAAATCAGATTTTAAAAAACTGATAAAAATACACCTTATGGAACAGCGGGGACTGTGAAGAGACACACACAGGCACAGACACATGCAGACACACACACAATAACATACACACTATACACACACTATACACATGGATGTTGTATTGTAAATACAGTGGGGGAAAAAAGTATTTAGTCAGCCACCAATTGTGCAAGTTCTTCCACTTAAAAAGATGAGAGGCCTGTAATTTTCATCATAGGTACACGTCAACTAAGACAGACAAAATGAGAAAAAAAAATCCAGAAAATCACATTGTAGGATTTTTTATGAATTTATTTGCAAATTATGGTGGAAAATAAGTATTTGGTCAATAACAAAAGTTTCTCATACTTTGTTATATACCCTTTGTTGGCAATGACACAGGTCAAACGTTTTCTGTAAGTCTTCACAAGGTTTTCACACACTGTTGCTGGTATTTTGGCCCATTCCTCCATGCAGATCTCCTCTAGAGCAGTGATGTTTTGGGGCTGTCGCTGGGCAACACAGACTTTCAACTCCCTCCAAAGATTTTCTATGGGGTTGAGATCTGGAGACTGGCTAGGCCACTCCAGGACCTTGAAATGCTTCTTACGAAGCCACTCCTTCGTTGCCCGGGCGGTGTGTTTGGGATCATTGTCATGCTGAAAGACCCAGCCACGTTTCATCTTCAATGCCCTTGCTGATGGAAGGAGGTTTTCACTCAAAATCTCACGATACATGGCCCCATTCATTCTTTCCTTTACACGGATCAGTCGTCCTGGTCCCTTTGCAGAAAAACAGCCCCAAAGCATGATGTTTCCACCCCCATGCTTCACAGTAGGTATGGTGTTCTTTGGATGCAACTCAGCATTCTTTGTCCTCCAAACACGACGAGTTGAGTTTTTACCAAAAAGTTATATTTTGGTTTCATCTGACCATATGACATTCTCCCAATCCTCTTCTGGATCATCCAAATGCACTCTAGCAAACTTCAGACGGGCCTGGACATGTACTGGCTTAAGCAGGGGGACACGTCTTGCACTGCAGGATTTGAGTCAATGGCGGCGTAGTGTGTTACTGATGGTAGGCTTTGTTACTTTGGTCCCAGCTCTCTGCAGGTCATTCACTAGGTCCCCCTGTGTAGTTCTGGGATTTTTGCTCACCGTTCTTGTGATCATTTTGACCCCACGGGGTGAGATCTTGCGTGGAGCCCCAGATCGAGGGAGATTATCAGTGGTCTTGTATGTCTTCCATTTCCTAATAATTGCTCCCACAGTTGATTTCTTCAAACCAAGCTGCTTACCTATTGCAGATTCAGTCTTCCCAGCCTGGTGCAGATCTACAATTTTGTTTCTGGTGTCCTTTGACAGCTCTTTGGTCTTGGCCATAGTGGAGTTTGGAGTGTGACTGTTTGAGGTTGTGGACAGGTGTCTTTTATACTGATAACAAGTTCAAACAGGTGCCATTAATACAGGTAACGAGTGGAGGATAGAGGAGCCTCTTAAAGAAGAAGTTACAAGTCTGTGAGAGCCAGAAATCTTGCTTGTTTGTAGGTGACCAAATACTTATTTTCCACCATAATTTGCAAATAAATTCATTAAAAATCCTACAATGTGATCTTCTGCATTTTTTTCTCAGTTTTGTCTGTCATAGTTGACGTGTACCTATGATGAAAATTACAGGCCTCTCTCATCTTTTTAAGTGAGAGAACTTGCACAATTGGTGGCTGACTAAATGCTTTTTTCCCCCACTGTATGTGATAGTGGAGTATTGGCCTGAGGAAACAATAAATATATTGGGTAAAGTGTTATGAAAGGTAATGTAATGTAATATTTTATACTGTATATAAATGCTTTAACGTTACTGGACCCCAAGAAGAGTAGCCTCTGCCTTGGCAGGAACTAATGGGGATCCATAATAAACCCCAGGAAGAGTAGCTGCTGCCTTGGCAGGAACTAATGGGGATCCATAATAAACCCCAGGAAGAGTAGCTGCTGCCTTGGCAGGAACTAATGGGGATCCATAATAAACCCCGGGAAGAGTAGCTGCTGCCTTGGCAGGAACTAATGGGGATCCATAATAAACCCCAGGAAGAGTAGCTGCTGTCTTGGCAGGAACTAATTGGGGTCCTCAATAAACCACAGGAAGTGTAGCTGCTGCCTTGGCAGGAAATAATGGGGATTCATAATAAACCACAGGAAGTGTAGCTGCTGCCTTGGCAGGAACTAATGGGGATTCATAATAAACCCCAGGAAGAGTAGCTGCTGCCTTGGCAGGAACTAATTGGGATCCATAATAAACCCCAGGAAGAGTAGCTGCTGCCTTGGCAGGAACTAATGGGGATCCATAATAAACCCCAGGAAGAGTAGCTGCTGCCTTGGCAGGAACTAATGGGGATCCATAATAAACCCCAGGAAGAGTAGCTGCTGCCTTGGCAGGAACTAATGGGGATTCATAATAAACCCCAGGAAGAGTAGCTGCTGCCTTGGCAGGAACTAATGGGGATCCATAATAAACCCCAGGAAGAGTAGCTGCTGCCTTGGCAGGAACTAATGGGGATCCATAATAAACCCCAGGAAGAGTAGCTGCTGCCTTGGCAGGAACTAATGGGGATCCATAATAAACCCCAGGAAGAGTAGCTTCTGCCTTGGCAGGAACTAATGGGGATCCATAATAAACCCCAGGAAGAGTAGCTGCTGCCTTGGCAGGAACTAATGGGGATCCATAATAAACCCCAGGAAGAGTAGCTTCTGCCTTGGCAGGAACTAATGGGGATCCATAATAAACCACAGGAAGAGTAGCTGCTGCCTTGGCAGGAACTAACGGGGATCCATAATAAACCCCAGGAAGAGTAGCTGCTGTCTTGGCAGGAACTAATTGGGGTCCTCAATAAACCACAGGAAGTGTAGCTGCTGCCTTGGCAGGAACTAATGGGGATTCATAATAAACCACAGGAAGTGTAGCTGCTGCCTTGGCAGGAACTAATGGGGATCCATAATAAACCGCAGGAAGAGTAGCTGCTGCCTGGGCAGGAACTAATGGGGATCCATAATAAACCGCAGGAAGAGTAGCTGCTGCCTTGGCAGGAACTAATGGGGATCCATAATAAACCCCAGGAAGAGTAGCTGCTGCCTTGGCAGGAACTAATGGGGATCCATAATAAACCCCAGGAAGAGTAGCTGCTGCCTTGGCAGGAACTAACGGGGATCCATAATAAACCCCAGGAAGAGTAGCTGCTGCCTTGGCAGGAACTAACGGGGATCCATAATAAACCCCAGGAAGAGTAGCTGCTGTCTTGGCAGGAACTAATTGGGGTCCTCAATAAACCACAGGAAGTGTAGCTGCTGCCTTGGCAGGAACTAATGGGGATTCATAATAAACCACAGGAAGTGTAGCTGCTGCCTTGGCAGGAACTAATGGGGATCCATAATAAACCGCAGGAAGAGTAGCTGCTGCCTGGGCAGGAACTAATGGGGATCCATAATAAACCGCAGGAAGAGTAGCTGCTGCCTTGGCAGGAACTAATGGGGATCCATAATAAACCCCAGGAAGAGTAGCTGCTGCCTTGGCAGGAACTAATGGGGATCCATAATAAACCCCAGGAAGAGTAGCTGCTGCCTTGGCAGGAACTAATGGGGATCCATAATAAACCCCAGGAAGAGTAGCTGCTGCCTTGACAGGAACTAATGGGGATCCATAATAAACCCCAGGAAGAGTAGCTGCTGCCTTGGCAGGAACTAATGGGGATCCCATAATAAACCCCAGGAAGAGTAGCTGCTGCCTTGGCAGGAACTAATGGGGATCCCATAATAAACCCCAGGAAGAGTAGCTGCTGCCTTGACAGGAACTAATGGGGATCCATAATAAACCCCAGGAAGAGTAGCTGCTGCCTTGACAGGAACTAATGGGGATCCCATAATACACCCCAGGAAGAGTAGCTGCTGCCTTGGCAGGAACTAATGGGGATCCATAATAAACCCCAGAAAGAGTAGCTGCTGCCTTGGCAGGAACTAATGGGGATCCATAATAAACCCCAGGAAGAGTAGCTGCTGCCTTGACAGGAACTAATGGGGATCCATAATAAACCCCAGGAAGAGTAGCTGCTGCCTTGGCAGGAACTAATGGGGATCCATAATAAACCCCAGGAAGAGTAGCTGCTGCCTTGACAGGAACTAATGGGGATCCCATAATAAATACAAATCCAGTCAACTTAATAGCAACAGACTCATACAGGACAGCTCTAACAGTCACTTTATTTATGATCACTTCATTTGACTTCTGCTTTATCCCAACCCCTCCGAAAGACTCATGTACAGGCTGAAGAGGGCATTGGGCGCCAGTGGAGCAGTTGTTGTGGGGGGTTAAGTTCCTTGTTCAAGGGCACAATGGCAGGTAATTGCATCTAGGATTTGCTACCAGCTCACTTGCCGGCAGATTTCTTCCATCAGACCCTGGATTTGAACTGGCATTCCTCCAGCACGTCTCTAACCGCTGCCTGTGGTCAGAGTAAACAGCAACAGATCTTCACCGTTCTTCAAAACACTACTGTACGTGTTCTTAACCGATTTTAGAAAATACAACTTCACATAGATTGTGTCCGACAGCATGCATGTGTCATTGATGTAAATGTGGTCGTAATTCAAATACTTTGTTCATCGAGAACCAGAGAATAACTTGGCTCACAGAAAAGATAAGGTGTATGTCCAAAATGACACCCTATTCCCTATACAGTGGACTACTTTTGAATAGAGCCCTATGGTAAAGAAAAGCACTATGAAGGGGATGCAGATAAGGACTATCTATGAGACAGACTCTGGAGATATCTTCCTACTGGCTGCAGTGTAGGTGCTCAGAAACTCTTATAGTGAATTGTTGACTGTAAGGGCATTTTAAATCCTTTTGTTCAAGCAGCCAGCTGTCAGTCGGTCGAGGGAAGGAGACAGCCAGGATTAATTCATAACAAGCTGCATGTCCTGAACGTCACTGTAATAAAACAGTACAATGCAGTTACATTTGATTTCAGAGTACTCCATGACAGTTGCATAATGAGTTGGTCAAAAGTAGTGCACTACATAGGGAATAGGGTGCCATTCTCTGGTCTAAAGTAGTGCACTACATAGGGAATAGGGTGCCATTTTGGACACAGGTATTACTGTTAACCCATGCAACAGCTCTCTGCTCATAGTCTCAGTAAGTCAGTACATGTGGCTGTGTGTCTATTCATTGGCTAGTTGCCATGCAGTGTTGCTGTCTTCTAGGATTCTAGTGCCCCTGGGGGTGTCATCTAGGATTCTAGTGCCCCTGGGGGTGTCATCTAGGTTTCTAGTGCCCCTGGGGGTGTCTTCTAGGATTCTAGTGCCCCTGGGGGTGTCATCTAGGATTCTAGTGCCCCTGGGGGTGTCTTCTATGATTCTAGTGCCCCTGGGGGTGTCTTCTAGGATTCTAGTGCCCCTGGGGGTATCTTCTAGGATTCTAGTGCCCCTGGGGGTGTCTTCTAGGATTCTAGTGCCCCTGGGGATGTCTTCTAGGATTCTAGTGCCCCTGGGGGTGTCTTCTAGGATTCTAGTGCCCCTGGGGGTGTCATCTAGGTTTCTAGTGCCCCTGGGGGTGTCTTTTAGGATTCTAGTGCCCCTGGGGGTGCAGTAAGTGTTGCAGTGTTGCTGTCTTTTAGGATTCTAGTGCCCCTGGGGGTGTCATATAGGATTCTAGTGCCCCTGGGGGTGTCTTCTAGGATTCTAGTGCCCCTGGGGGTGCAGTGGTGTTGCAGTGTTGTTGTCTTCTAGGTTTCTAGTGCCCCTGGGGGTGCAGTGGTGTTGCAGTGTTGTTGTCTTCTAGGTTTCTAGTGCCCCTGGGGTGTCTTCTAGGTTTCTAGTGCCCCTGGGGGTGTCTTCTAGGATTCTAGTGCCCCTGGGGGTGTCTTCTAGGATTCTAGTGCCCCTGGGGGTGCAGTAAGTGTTGCAGTGTTGCTGTCTTTTAGGATTCTAGTGCCCCTGGGGGTGTCTTCTAGGATTCTAGTGCCCCTGGGGGTGCAGTAAGTGTTGCAGTGTTGCTGTCTTTTAGGATTCTAGTGCCCCGGTGGGTGTCATCTAGGATTCTAGTGCCCCTGGGGTGTCTTCTAGGATTCTAGTGCCCCTGGGGGTGCAGTGGTGTTGCAGTGTTATTGTCTTCTAGGTTTCTAGTGCTCCTGGGGGTGCAGTGGTGTTTGCAACAAAAACACCTCCCTCAAAAGAATACCAAATAATAGTCAAAACAAAGACCAGAGAAACAAATAAAGGCCTGGCATCCAGCCAGTCAGTCAGTCAGTCAGTCATCCAGCAAGCCAGTCAGCCTGTCAGCCAGCCAGTCAGCCAGTGAGTCAATCAGTCCATACCTAAACTCTGTCATCCAGCCAGTCCATACCTAAACTCTGTCATCCAGAAAGTCAGCCAGTCCATACCTAAACTCTGTCATCCAGCCAGTCAGCCAGTCCATACCTAATCTCTGTCATCCAGCCAGTCAGCCAGTCCATACCTAAACTCTGTCATCCAGCCAGTCAGCCAGTCCATACCTAAACTCTGGCATCCAGCCAGTCCATACCTAAACTCTGTCATCCAGCCAGTCCATACCTAAACTCTGGCATCCAGCCAGTCTATACCTAAACTCTGTCATCCAGCCAGTCAGCCAGTCCATACCTAAACTCTGCCATCCAGCCAATCAACCAGTTTATAACGAAATTATGTCATAAAGCCAGTCAGAAAGTTAATACCTAAACTCTGTCATCCAGCCAATCCATACCTAAACTCTGTCATCCAGCCAGTCTATACCTTAACTCTGTCATCCAGCCAGTCAGCCAGTCCATACCTAAACTCTGCCATCCAGCCAGTCAACCAGTTTATAACGAAATTATGTCATAAAGCCAGTCAGAAAGTTAATACCTAAACTCTGTCATCCAGCCAATCCATACCTAAACTCTGTCATCCAGCCAGTCTATACCTTAACTCTGTCATCCAGCCAGTCAGCCAGTCCATACCTAAACTCTGTCATCCAGCCAGTCAGCCAGTCTATACCTAAACTCTGTCATCCAGTCAGTCAGCCAGTCCATAACTAATCTCTGTCATCCAGCCAGTCAGCCAGTCCATACCTAAACTCTGTCATCCAGCCAGTCAACCAGTCCATACCTAAACTCTGCCATCCAGCCAGTCAACCAGTTTATAACGAAATTATGTCATAAAGCCAGTCAGCCAGTCCATACCTAAACTCTGTCATCCAGCCAGTCTATACCTAAACTCTGTCATCCAGCCAGTCTATACCTAAACTCTGTCATCCAGCCAGTCAGCCAGTCCATACCTAAACTCTGTCATCCAGCCAGTCAGCCAGTCCATAACCTAAACTCTGGCATCCAGAAAGTCAGCCAGTCCATACCTAAACTCTGTCATCCAGCCAGTCAGCCAGTCCATAACCTAAACTCTGTCATCCAGCCAGTCAGCCAGTCCATACCTAAACTCTGTCATCCAGCCAGTCAGCCAGTCCATAACCTAAACTCTGGCATCCAGAAAGTCAGCCAGTCCATACCTAAACTCTGTCATCCAGCCAGTCAGCCAGTCCATAACCTAAACTCTGTCATCCAGCCAGTCAGCCAGTCCATACCTAAACTCTGGCATCCAGCCAGTTTACTCTGACATCCAGTCAGCCAGTCCATACCTAAACTCTGTCATCCAGAAAGTCAGCCAGTCCATACCTAAACTCTGTAATCAGGTCAGTCAGCCAGTCCATACCTAAACTCTGTCATCCAGCCAGTCAGCCAGTCCATACCTAAACTCTGTCATCCAGCCAGTCCATACCTAAACTCTGGCATCCAGCCAGTTTACTCTGACATCCAGTCAGCCAGTCCATACCTAAACTCTGTCATCCAGAAAGTCAGCCAGTCCATACCTAAACTCTGTAATCAGGTCAGTCAGCCAGTCCATACCTAAACTCTGTCATCCAGCCAGTCAGCCAGTCCATACCTAAACTCTGTCATCCAGCCAGTCCATACCTAAACTCTGTCATCCAGAAAGTAAGCCAGTCCATACCTAAACTCTGTCATCCAGAAAGTCAGCCAGTCCATACCTAAACTCTGTCATCCAGCCAGTCAGCCAGTCCATACCTAAACTCTGTCATCCAGTCAGCCAGTCCATACCTAAACTCTGTCATCCAGCCAGTCAGCCAGTCCATACCTAAACTCTGTCATCCAGTCAGCCAGTCCATACCTAAACTCTGTCATCCAGCCAGTCAGCCAGTCCATACCTAAACTCTGTCATCCAGCCAGTCCATACATAAACTCTGTCATCCAGCCAGTCAGCCAGTCTATACCTTAACTCTGTCATCCAGCCAGTCAGCCAGTCCATACCTAAACTCTGTCATCCAGCCAGTCAGCCAGTCCATACCTAAACTCTGTCATCCAGCCAGTCCATACATAAACTCTGTCATCCAGCCAGTCAGCCAGTCCATACCTAAACTCTGTCATCCAGCCAGTCAGCCAGTCCATAACCTAAACTCTGGCATCCAGAAAGTCAGCCAGTCCATACCTAAACTCTGTCATCCAGCCAGTCAGCTAGTCCATACCTAAACTCTGTCATCCAGCCAGTCAGCCAGTCCATACCTAAACTCTGTCATCCAGCCAGTCAACCAGTCCATACCTAAACTCTGCCATCCAGCCAGTCAACCAGTTTATAACGAAATTATGTCATAAAGCCAGTCAGCCAGTCCATACCTAAACTATGTCATCCAGCCAGTCTATACCTAAACTCTGTCATCCAGCCAGTCTATACCTAAACTCTGTCATCCAGCCAGTCAGCCAGTCCATACCTAAACTCTGTCATCCAGCCAGTCAGCCAGTCCATAACCTAAACTCTGGCATCCAGAAAGTCAGCCAGTCCATACCTAAACTCTGTCATCCAGCCAGTCAGCCAGTCCATAACCTAAACTCTGTCATCCAGCCAGTCAGCCAGTCCATACCTAAACTCTGTCATCCAGCCAGTCAGCCAGTCCATAACCTAAACTCTGGCATCCAGAAAGTCAGCCAGTCCATACCTAAACTCTGTCATCCAGCCAGTCAGCCAGTCCATAACCTAAACTCTGTCATCCAGCCAGTCAGCCAGTCCATACCTAAACTCTGGCATCCAGCCAGTTTACTCTGACATCCAGTCAGCCAGTCCATACCTAAACTCTGTCATCCAGAAAGTCAGCCAGTCCATACCTAAACTCTGTAATCAGGTCAGTCAGCCAGTCCATACCTAAACTCTGTCATCCAGCCAGTCAGCCAGTCCATACCTAAACTCTGTCATCCAGCCAGTCCATACCTAAACTCTGGCATCCAGCCAGTTTACTCTGACATCCAGTCAGCCAGTCCATACCTAAACTCTGTCATCCAGAAAGTCAGCCAGTCCATACCTAAACTCTGTAATCAGGTCAGTCAGCCAGTCCATACCTAAACTCTGTCATCCAGCCAGTCAGCCAGTCCATACCTAAACTCTGTCATCCAGCCAGTCCATACCTAAACTCTGTCATCCAGAAAGTAAGCCAGTCCATACCTAAACTCTGTCATCCAGAAAGTCAGCCAGTCCATACCTAAACTCTGTCATCCAGCCAGTCAGCCAGTCCATACCTAAACTCTGTCATCCAGTCAGCCAGTCCATACCTAAACTCTGTCATCCAGCCAGTCAGCCAGTCCATACCTAAACTCTGTCATCCAGTCAGCCAGTCCATACCTAAACTCTGTCATCCAGCCAGTCAGCCAGTCCATACCTAAACTCTGTCATCCAGCCAGTCAGCCAGTCTATACCTTAACTCTGTCATCCAGCCAGTCAGCCAGTCCATACCTAAACTCTGTCATCCAGAAAGTCAGCCAGTCCATACCTAAACTCTGTCATCCAGCCAGTCAGCTAGTCCATACCTAAACTCTGTCATCCAGCCAGTCAGCCAGTCCATACCTAAACTCTGTCATCCAGCCAGTCAGCCAGTCCATACCTAAACTCTGTCATCCAGCCAGTCAGCCAGTCCATACCTAAACTCTGTCATCCAGCCAGTCAGCCAGTCCATACCTAAACTCTGTCATCCAGCCAGTCCATACCTAAACTCTGTCATCCAGCCAGTCAGCTAGTCCATACCTAAACTCTGTCATCCAGCCAGTCAGCCAGTCCATACCTAAACTCTGTCATCCAGCCAGTCAGCCAGTCCATACCTAAACTCTGTCATCCAGCCAGTCCATACCTAAACTCTGTCATCCAGAAAGTCAGCCAGTCCATACCTAAACTCTGTCATCCAGCCAGTCAGCCAGTCCATACCTAAACTCTGTCATCCAGAAAGTCAGCCAGTCCATACCTAAACTCTGTCATCCAGCCAGTCCATACCTAAACTCTGTCATCCAGAAAGTCAGCGAGTCCATACCTAAACTCTGTCATCCAGCCAGTGAGCCAGTCCATACATAAACTCTGTCATCCAGAAAGTCAGCCAGTCTATACCTAAACTCTGTCATCCAGCCAGTCAGCCAGTCCATACCTAAACTCTGTCATCCAGCCAGTCCATACATAAACTCTGTCATCCAGAAAGTCAGCCAGTCCATACCTAAACTCTGTCATCCAGTCAGTCAGCCAGTCCATACCTAAACTCTGGTATCCAGTCAGCCAGTCCATACCTAAACTCTGTCATCCAGCCAGTCAGCCAGTCCATACCTAAAATCTGTCATCCAGTCAGTCAGCCAGTCCATACCTAAAATCTGTCATCCAGAAAGTCAGCCAGTCCATACCTAAACTCTGTCATCCAGAAAGTAAGCCAGTCCATACCTAAACTCTGTCATCCAGCCAGTCAGCCAGTCCATACCTAAACTCTGACATCCAGTCAGCCAGTCCATAC
>NC_140013.1:45661013-45710067 GCF_964263955.1 Coregonus lavaretus | reverse complement strand
TCTCAATTCAATTCAATTCAATTTAAGGGCTTTATTGGCATGGGAAACGTGTGTTAACATTGCCAAAGCAAGTGAAGTAGATAGTAAACAAAAGTGAAATAAACAATAACTATTAACAGTAAATTACACTCAGAAGTTTCAAAAGAATAAAGACATTTCAAATGTCATATTATGTCTATATACAGTGTTGTAACAATGTGCAAATAGTTAAAGTACAAATGGGAAAATAAATCAACATAAATATGGGTTGTCTCTCTCTATCTTTCATCTGTCTCTCTCTCTCTCTCTCTCTCTCTCTCTCCCTCTCTATCTTTCATCTGTCTCTCTCTCTCTCTCTCTCTATCTTTCATCTGTCTCTCTCTCTCTCTCTCTCTCTCTCTCTATCTTTCATCTGTCTCTCTCTCTCTCTCTCTCTCTCTCTATCTTTCATCTCTCTCTCTCTCTCTCTCTCTCTCTCTCTCTCTCTCTCTCTCTCTCTCTCTCTCTCTCTCTCTATCCTTTCTCTCTTTCACTCTCTCACTCCATCCTTTCTCTCTTTCACTCTCTCTCCTCCAGGTGGAGAAATGTTCACCAGACCACGTCACTCTGGCAACATGCTTGTGGCAACAGGCTAATCACATTACTGCTATTAATAAAATAACACAGTTTAAGTCGCTGAGACACATAAGAGGAGAGAACAGGGAGTTGGAGGAGTTAGAGGAGGGAGATGTGGAGGGTGAGAAGGGAGGGAGGAGGAAGGAGGAGGAGGGAGATGTGGAGGGTGAGAAGGGAGGGAGGAGGAAGGAGGAGGAGGGAGATGTGGAGGGTGAGAAGGGAGGGAGGAGGAAGGAGGAGGAGGGAGATGTGGAGGGTGAGAAGGGAGGGAGGAGGAAGGAGGAGGAGGGAGATGTGGAGGGTGAGAAGGGAGGGAGGAGGAAGGAGGAGGAGGGTGATGTGGAGGGTGAGAAGGGAGGGAGGAGGAAGGAGGAGGAGGGAGATGTGGAGGGTGAGAAGGGAGGGAGGAGGAAGGAGGAGGAGGGTGATTGTACACCCTGCCATAGCTCGAGGCACCACCTGCCAGTGGAGATATAAAAACAGCCTTGTAGCGATCAGTGAAGTGCCACAACAGGAACAGCAGTCCTGATACCGTTCCAAGCCAACAACAGGAACAGCAGTCCTGATACCGTTCCAAGCCAACAACAGGAACAGCAGTCCAGTCCTGATACCGTTCCAAGCCAACAACAGGAACAGCAGTCCTGATACCGTTCCAAGCCAACAACAGGAACAGCAGTCCAGTCCTGATACCGTTCCAAGCCAACAACAGGAACAGCAGTCCAGTCCTGATACCGTTCCAAGCCAACAACAGGAACAGCAGTCCAGTCCTGATACTGTTCCAAGGCAACAACAGGAACAGCAGTCCGGTCCTGATACCGTTCCAAGCCAACAACAGGAACAGCAGTCCAGTCCTGATACCGTTCCAAGCCAACAACAGGAACAGCAGTCCAGTCCTGATACCGTTCCAAGGCAACAACAGGAACAGCAGTCCAGTCCTGATACCTTTCCAAGGCAACAACAGGAACAGCAGTCCTGATACCGTTCCAAGGCAACAACAGGAACAGCAGTCCAGTCCTGATACCGTTCCAAGCCAACAACAGGAACAGCAGTCCAGTCCTGATACCGTTCCAAGGCAACAACAGGAACAGCAGTCCAGTCCTGATACCTTTCCAAGGCAACAACAGGAACAGCAGTCCAGTCCTGATACCATTCCAAGGCAACAACAGAGACGCAGTACTGAGAATATGCAGATAGCGCCCGTCGCTAACCTTGAGCACCAACAGCCAAACAGGTGGCAAGATGCAACTCTGAAAGGCCATAATTCAATCCAGAGAAGCATGAGACATTTATTTTATACAGTTAGGTCATGTGATACAGCCGTCCGGGAACTACTGCAGGTCTTTAAATAGTCCAACTACAGTGTAGTCCGATGGGTTCATCTATTATAGTCCAACTACAGTGTAGTCCGATGGGTTCATCTATTATAGTCCAACTACAGTGTAGTCTGATGGGTTCATCTATTATAGTCCAACTACAGTGTAGTCCGATGGGTTCATCTATTATAGTCCAACTACAGTGTAGTCTGATGGGTTCATCTATTATAGTCCAACTACAGTGTAGTCCGATGGGTTCATCTATTATAGTCCAACTACAGTGTAGTCTGATGGGTTCTATTATCATATACACTTGACTTTATTGAGTGTTTAATATTGTTGGAATGCTCTGATGACAGAAAATGTCTCCTAGGTGCATTTAACAACAGCAGAAACCATATGTCTCTCTCTGCATTCTGCATCCAAAATGGCTCCCTGTTCCATTTAAACCCTCTGGTCAAAAGTCGTGTTTAATATATGGAATAGGCTGCCATTTAGGATGCATTTCTCTGCATATGTCTTGCTCGTTCCTACCGAGACCTTTTGGGAGTATCTACCTCCTTCTATCCACCTCCTCCTCTAAACCTCCTCCTCTCTACCTCCTCCTCTCTACCTCCTCCTCTCTACCTCTCCTCTCTCTCTCTCTCTCTCTCTTTCTCTCTCTCTCTCTCTCTGTCTCTCTCTCTATCTATCTATCTCCTTTCCTTCTCTCTCTCTCCTTTCCTTCTCTCTCTCCTTTCCTTCTCTCTCTCCTTTCCTTCTCTCTCTTTCTCTCTCTCCTCTCCTTCTCTCTCTCTCTCTCCTTTCCTTCTCAATCTCCTTTCCTTCTCTCTCTCCTTTCCTTCTCTCTCTCCTCTCCTTCTCTCTCTCCTTTCTCTCTCTCCTCTCCTTCTCTCTCTCCTCTCCTTCTCTCTCTTTCCTTTCCTTCTCTCTCTCCTTTCCTTCTCTCCCTCTCCCTTTCTCTCTCTCTCCTTTCCTTCTCTCTCTCCTCTCCTCTCCCTCTCTCTCTCCTTTCCTTCTCTCTCTCCTCTCCTTCTCTCTCCTCTCCTTCTCTCTCTCCTCTCCTTCTCTCTCTCCTCTCCTTCTCTCTCTCATTTCCTTCTCTCTCTCATTTCCTTCTCTCTCTCCTCTCCTTCTCTCTCTCCTCTCCTTCTCTCTCTCCTTTCCTTCTCACTCTCCTTTCCTTCTCTCTCTCCTCTCCTTCTCTCTCTTCTCTCCTTCTCTCTCTCCTCTCCTTCTCTCTCTCCTCTCCTTCTCTCTCTCCTCTCTCACTACTTATCCTCTTCTTCATTCTACTTGTCAGGATGATCGCAGGAAGGAGGCGACAGAGCGTATCACATTTTCCCTCTGTCACCATCTTCATGACTTTGCGGTGGTGTAAGCTTTCATTCTGTGTGGGGTAAATGTCACTGGTGCCATTAAACCTTTGGACCTGAAAATCAGATTGAAATGGACATACATAGCAGAAGAGAGGAGCTTGGAGCCTGGGCTGAACAAGATAACAACAGAGAAGGAAATAATACGGGCATCAAACAGGATATGACATCATCACTGACATGTCCTAAGCATGCATGCAGTTACTTCACTGGCTGCCATTACTGCATCCCAAATGGCACCCTATTCCCTACATAGTGCACTAATTTGACCAGAAAAGGTAGTGCACTATATAGGGACTAGGGTGCCATTTGGGACTCAGCCCATGACGGTCAGGATCAGTCACACTGCCATGCTAGTGATGAAAGAGCGGATCCATATCCTCTTCATTGATACTGGTGTATTCAATTACATTAAACAGGACTGTTACAATTAGCAACACATACAAATCACATATCAAACTGAACTGACCTTGGGACTGACCCTGGAACTGACCCTGGGACTGACCCTGGAACTGACCCTGGGACTGACCCTGGGACTGACCCTGCATATACACCGGAACTGACCCTGGGACTGACCCTGGGACTGACCCTGCATATACACCGGAACTGACCCTGGGACTGACCCTGGAACTGACCCTGGGACTGACCCTGGAACTGACCCTGGGACTGACCCTGGGACTGACCCTGCATATACACCGGAACTGACCCTGGGACTGACCCTGGCACTGACCCTGGGACTGACCCTGCATATACACCGGAACTGACCCTGGGACTGACCCTGGGACTGACCCTGGGACTGACCCTGGGACTGACCCTGGGACTGACCCTGGGACTGACCCTGAATATACACCGGAACTGACCCTGGGACTGACCCTGGGACTGACCCTGGAACTGACCCTGGGACTGACCCTGGGACTGACCCTGGAACTGACCCTGAATATACACCGGAACTGACCCTGGGACTGACCCTGGGACTGACCCTGTATATACAGTTGAAGTCGGAAGTTTACATACACTTAGGTTGGAGTCATTAAAACTCGTTTTTCAACCACTCCACACATTTCTTGTTAATAAACTATAGTTTTGGCAAGTCGGTTACTTGTGCATGACACAAGTAATTTTTCCAACAATTGTTTACAGACAGATTATTTCACTTATAATTAACTGTATCACAATTCCAGTGGGTCAGAAGTTTACATACACTAAGTTGACTGTGCCTTTAAACAGCTTGGAAATTTCCAGAAAATGATATCATGGCTTTAGAAGCTTCTGATAGGCTAATTTACATCATTTGAGTCATTTGGAGGTGTACCTGTGGATGTATTTCAAGGAATACCTTCAAACTCAGTGCCTCTTTGCTTGACATCATGGGAAAATCAAAAGAAATCAGCCAAGACCTCAGAAATAAAATTGTAAACCTCCACAAGTCTGGTTCATCCTTGGGAGCAATTTCCAAACGCCTGAAGGTACCACGTTCATCTGTACAAACAATAGTACGCAAGTATAAACACCATGGGACCACGCAGCCGTCATACCGCTCAGGAAGGAGACACGTTCTGTCTCCTAGAGATGAACATACATTGGTGTGAAAAGTGCAAATCAATCCCAGAACAACAGCAAAGGACCTTGTGAAGATGCTGGAGGAAACAGGTAAAAAAGTATCTATATCCACAGTAAAACGAGTCCTATATCGACATAACCTGAAAGGCTGCTCAGCAAGGAAGAAGCCACTGCTCCAAAACCACCATTAAAAAGCCAGACTACGGTTTGCAACTGCACATGGGGACAAAGATCGTACTTTTTGGAGAAATGTCCTCTGGTCTGATGAACTTCACAAAATAGATGGCATCATGAGGAAGGAAAATTATGTGGATATATTGAAGCAACATCTCAAGACATCAGTCAGGAAGTTAAAGCTTGGTCGCAAATGGGTCTTCCAAATGGACAATGACCCCAAGCATACTTCCAAAGTTGTGGCAAAATGGCTTAAGGACAACAAAGTCAAGGTATTGGAGTGGCCATCACAAAGCCCTGACCTCAATCCTATAGAAAAGTTGTGGGCAGAACTGAAAAAGCGTGTGAGAGCAAGGAGGCCTACAAACCTGACTCAGTTACACCAGCTCTGTCAAGAGGAATGGGCCAAAATTCACCCAACTTATTGTGGGAAGCTTGTGGAAGGCTACCCGAAACGTTTGACCCAAGTTTAAAAATGTAAAGGCAATGCTACCAAATACTAATTTAGTGTATGTAAACTTCTGACCCACTGGGAATGTGATGAAATAAATAAAATATGAAATAAATCATTCTCTCTACTATTATTCTGACATTTTACATTCTTAAAATAAAGTGGTGATCCTAACTGACCTAAGACAGGGAATTTTTAATAGGATTAAATGTCAGGAAAAACTGAGTTTAAATGCATTTGGCTAAGGTGTATGTAAACCTCCGACTTCAACTGTAGCTTACTTATTATTAATATTTATCCCGTTCTTATTAGTAATATTTATCCTGTGTTTTTGTTCTACTTACTTTATTTTTTATATTACAATCAAATCAAATCGTATTGGTCACATGCGCCGAATACAACAGGTGTAGTAGACCTTACAGTGAAATGCTTACTTACAAGACCTAACCAACAATGCAGTATTAAGGAAAATATAAAAAAATATAAGAGCAACAATAAATTAACAATAAAGAGGCTATATACAGGGGGGTACCGGTACAGAGTCAATGTGAGGGGGTACAGGTTAGTCGAGGTAATTGAGGTAATATGTACCTGTAGGTGTGTTTTGGGTCATTGTCGTGCTGGAATACCCATCCACGACCCATTTTCAATGCCCTGGCTGAGGGAAGAAGGTTCTTACCCAAGATTTGACGGTACATGGCCTCGTCCATCGTCCCTTTGATAAGGTGAAATTGTCCTGTCCCCTTAGCAGAAAAACACCCCCAAAGCATAATGTTTCCACCTCCATGTTTGACGGTGGGGATGGTGTTCTTGGGGTCATAGGCAGCATTCCTCCTCCTCCAAACACGGCGAGTTGAGTTGATGCCAAAGAGCTCCATTGTGGTCTCATCTGACCACAACACTTTCACCCAGTTCTCCTCTGAATCATTTAGATGTTCATTGGCAAACTTCAGACGGGCATGTATATGTGCTTTCTTGAGCAGGGGGACCTTGCGGGCACTGCAGGATTTCAGTTCTTCACGGCATAGTGTTGTTTTCTTGGTGACTATGGTCCCAGCTGCCTTGAGATCATTGACAAGATCCTCCCATGTAGTTCTGGGTTGATTCCTCACCGTTCTCATGATCATTGCAACTCCACGAGGTGAGATCTTGCATGGAGACCCAGGCCGAGGAAGATTGACAGGTCTTTTGGGTTTCTTCCATTTGCGAATAATCGCACCAACTGTTGTCACCTTTTCACCAAGCTGCTTGGCGATGGTCTTGTAGCCCATTCCAGCCTTGTGTAGGTCTACAATCTTGTCCCTGACATCCTTGGAGAGCTCTTTGGTCTTGGCCATGGTGGAGAGTTTGGAATCTGATTGATTGATTGCTTCTGTGGACAGGTGTCTTTTATACAGGTAACAAGCTGAGATTAGGAGCACTCCCTTTAAGAGTGTGCTCCTAATCTCAGCTCGTTACCTGTATAAAAGACACCTGGGAGCCAGAAATCTTTCTGATTGAGAGGGGGTCAAATACTTATTTCCCTCATTAAAATGCAAATCAATTTATAACATTTTTCTGGATTTTTTTGTTGTTATTCTGTCTCTCACTGTTCAAATAAACCTACCATTAAAATTATAGACTGATCATTTCTTTGTCAGTGGGCAAACGTACAAAATCAGCAGGGGATCAAATACTTTTTTTCCCCTCACTGTATTTGGACCATGATAGTTTGTTGGTGATGTTGACACCAAGGAACTTGAAGCTCTCAACCAGCTCCACTACAGCCCCGTCGATGAGAATGGGGGCGTGCTCGGCCCTCCTTTTTCTGTAGTCAACGATCATCTCCTTTGTCTTGATCACATTGAGGGAGAGGTTGTTGTCCTGGCACCACACTGCCAGGTCTCTGACCTCCTCCCTATAGGCTGTCTCATCGTTTTTGGTGATCAGGCCTACCACTGTTGTGTCGTCAGAAAACGTAATGATGGTGTTGGAGTCGTGCCTGGCCATGCAGACATGGGTGAACAGGGAGTACAGGAGGGGACTGAGCACGCACCCCTGAGAAGCCCCCGTGTTGAGGATCAGCGTGGCAGATGTGTTGTTGCCCAACCTTACCACCTGGGGGCGGCCCGTCAGGAAGTCCAGGATCCAGTTGTAGAGGGAGGTGTTTAGTCCCAGGGTGCTTAGCTTAGTGATGAGCTTTGAGGGCACTATGGTGTTGAACGCTGAGCTGTAGTCAATGAACCGCATTCTCACGTAGCTGTTCCTTTTGTCCAGGTGGGAAAGGGCAGTGTGGAGTGCAATAGAGATTGCGTCATCTGTGGATCTGTTGGTGCGGTATGCAAATTGGAGTGGGTCTAGGGTTTCTGGGATGATGGTGTTGATGTGAGCCATGACCAGTCTTTCAAAGCACTTCATGGCTACAGACGTCAGTGCTACGGGTCGATAGTCATTTAGGCAGGTTATCTTAGTGTCCTTGGGCACGGGGACTATGGTGGTCTGCTTGAAACATGTTGGTATTACAGACTCAGTCAGGGACATGTTGAAAATGTCAGTGAAGACACTTGCCAGTTGGTCAGCACATGCTCGGAGTACACGTCCTGGTAATCCGTCTGGCCCTGCGGCCTTGTGAATGTTGACCTGCTTAAAAGTCTTACTCACACCGGCTAAGGCGAGCGTGATCACATAGTCATCCGGAACAGCTGGTCCTCTCATGCATGCTTCAGTGTTGCTTGCCTCGAAGCGAGCATAGAAGTCCTTTAGCTCGTCTGGTAGGCTCGTGTCACTGGGCACAAGTTGAAAGTGGTATTGTGGTATAATGACATCATCAATGTGCTGTGAGATACCACAGCAGTATAATGACATCATCAATGTGCTGTGAGATACCACAGCAGTATAATGACATCATCAATGTGCTGTGAGATACCACAGCAGTATAATGACATCATCAATGTGCTGTGAGATACCACAGCAGTATAATGACATTATCAATGTGCTGTGAGATACCACAGCAGTATAATGACATCATCAATGTGCTGTGAGATACCACAGCAGTATAATGACATCATCAATGTGCTGTGAGATACCACAGCAGTATAATGACATCATCAATGTGCTGTGAGATACCACAGCAGTGGTCCTCTGTAGCTCAGCTGGTAGAGCACGGCGCTTGTAACGCCAAGGTAGTGGGTTCGAACCCCGGGACCACCCATACACAAAAAAAAAATAATGTATGCACGCATGACTGTAAGTCGCTTTGGATAAAAGCGTCTGCTAAATGGCATATTATTATTATTATTATAATGACATCATCAATGTGCTGTGAGATACCACAGCAGTATAATGACATCATCAATGTGCTGTGAGATACCACAGCAGTATAATGACATCATCAATGTGCTGTGAGATACCACAGCAGTATAATGACATCATCAATGTGCTGTGAGATACCACAGCAGTATAATGACATCATCAATGTGCTGTGAGATACCAAAGCAGTATAATGACATCATCAATGTGCTGTGAGAGATAAAATAACATTGCATCTACAGTCTGTGTGCACTTCTGTGTGCATCTGCACTAGGGGGGGGGGGGGGGGATTTATCTTGACTAGTGTGTGTGTTTGTGTGTGTGTGTGTGTCTCTGTGTGTGTGTGTGTCTGTGTGCATGTGGATCTGCACTAGGGTGTATCTTGACTAGTGTGTGTGTGTGTGTGTGTGTGTGTGTGTGTGTGTGTGTGTGTGTGTGTGTGTGCATGCGTATCTGCACTAGTGTGTATCTTGACCAGTGTGTGTGTGTGTGTGTGTGTGTGTGTGTGTGTGTCTGTGTGTGCATGTGTATCGGCACTAGGGTGTGTGTGTTGAGTGTGCATCATATAGCTAATGAATGAAAGGGTTAGCAGATGTTAGCGCTGTATTTCTGTCAGGCACAAACAACATCCTCTTTATGTACACGTCAGTGAACAGAGCTCTGAATACAACAGAGAGAGGCTGGTTGTTTAGCAGTTAGCAGCATCACTATTCATTTCTTTCATTGACGTTCCTCTCCCCTCCCCTCCTCTCCCCTCCCCTCCCATCCTCTGCTCTCCTCTTTCCTGTCATCGTCATAGTGGTAGCATCAGTAGTCAGTAGTCTATTCCTGAGTGAATCATCATAGTGGTAGCATCAGTAGTCTATTCCTGAGTGAATCATCATAGTGGTAGCAGCAGTAGTCAGTAGTCTATCCCTGAGTGAATCATCATAGTGGTAGCAGCAGTAGTCAGTAGTCTATTCCTGAGTGAATCATCATAGTGGTAGCATCAGTAGTCTATTCCTGAGTGAATCATCATAGTGGTAGCATCAGTAGTCAGTAGTCTATCCCTGAGTGAATCATCATAGTGGTAGCATCAGTAGTCTATTCCTGAGTGAATCATCATAGTAGTAGCATCAGTAGTCTATTCCTGAGTGAATCATCATAGTGGTAGCATCAGTAGTCTATTCCTGAGTGAATCATCATAGTAGCAGCATCAGTAGTCTATTCCTGAGTGAATCATCATAGTGGTAGCAGCAGTAGTCAGTAGTCTATCCCTGAGTGAATCATCATAGTGGTATCATCAGTAGTCTATTCCTGAGTGAATCATCATAGTGGTAGCATCAGTAGTCAGTAGTATATTCCTGAGTGAATCATCATAGTGGTAGCATCAGTAGTCTATTCCTGAGTGAATCATCATAGTAGTAGCATCAGTAGTCTATTCCTGAGGGAATCATCATAGTGGTAGCATCAGTAGTCTATTCCTGAGTGAATCATCATAGTGGTAGCATCAATAGTCAGTAGTCTATTCCTGAGTGAATCATCATAGTGGTAGCATCAGTAGTCTATTCGTGATGTGAATCATCATAGTGGTAGCAGCAGTAGTCAGTAGTCTATCCCTGAGTGAATCATCATAGTGGTAGCATCAGTAGTCAGTAGTCTATTCCTGAGTGAATCATCATAGTGGTAGCATCAGTAGTCAGTAGTCTATTCCTGAGTTAATCATCATAGTGGTAGCAGCAGTAGTCAGTAGTCTATTCCTGAGTGAATCATCATAGTGGTAGCAGCAGTAGTCAGTAGTCTATTCCTGAGTGAATCATCATAGTGGTAGCATCAGTAGTCAGTAGTCTATTCCTGAGTGAATCATCATAGTGGTAGCATCAGTAGTCTATTCCTGAGTGAATCATCATAGTGGTAGCATCAGTAGTCTATTCCTGAGTGAATCATCATAGTGGTAGCATCAGTAGTCTATTCCTGAGTGAATCATCATAGTGGTAGCATCAGTAGTCTATTCCTGAGTGAATCATCATAGTGGTATCATCAGTAGTCTATTCCTGAGTGAATCATCATAGTGGTAGCATCAGTAGTCTATTCCTGAGTGAATCATCATAGTGGTATCATCAGTAGTCTATTCCTGGGTGAATCATCATAGTGGTATCATCAGTAGTCTATTCCTGAGTGAATCATCATAGTGGTAGCATCAGTAGTCAGTAGTCTATTCCTGAGTGAATCATCATAGTGGTAGCATCAGTAGTCTATTCCTGAGTGAATCATCATAGTGGTAGCAGCAGTAGTCAGTAGTCTATCCCTGAGTGAATCATCATAGTGGTAGCATCAATAGTCTATTCCTGAGTGAATCATCATAGTAGTAGCATCAGTAGTCTATTCCTGAGTGAATCATCATAGTGGTAGCATCAGTAGTCAGTAGTATATTCCTGAGTGAATCATCATAGTGGTAGCATCAGTAGTCAGTAGTATATTCCTGAGTGAATCATCATAGTGGTAGCATCAGTAGTCTATCCCTGAGTGAATCATCATAGTGGTAGCATCAGTAGTCAGTAGTCTATTCCTGAGGGAATCATCATAGTGGTAGCAGCAGTAGTCAGTAGTCTATCCCTGAGTGAATCATCATAGTGGTAGCAGCATTAGTCAGTAGTCTATTCCTGAGTGAATCATCATAGTGGTAGCATCAGTAGTCTATTCCTGAGTGAATCATCATAGTGGTAGCAGCAGTAGTCAGTAGTCTATCCCTGAGTGAATCATCATAGTGGTATCATCAGTAGTCAGTAGTCTATTCCTGAGTGAATCATCATAGTGGTATCATCAGTAGTCTATTCCTGAGTGAATCATCATAGTGGTAGCAGCAGTAGTCAGTAGTCTATCCCTGAGTGAATCATCATAGTGGTAGCATCAGTAGTCTATTCCTGAGTGAATCATCATAGTAGTAGCATCAGTAGTCTATTCCTGAGGGAATCATCATAGTGGTAGCATCAGTAGTCTATTCCTGAGTGAATCATCATAGTGGTAGCATCAGTAGTCAGTAGTATATTCCTGAGTGAATCATCATAGTGGTAGCATCAGTAGTCTATTCCTGAGTGAATCATCATAGTAGTAGCATCAGTAGTCTATTCCTGAGGGAATCATCATAGTGGTAGCATCAGTAGTCTATTCCTGAGTGAATCATCATAGTGGTAGCATCAGTAGTCAGTAGTCTATTCCTGAGTGAATCATCATAGTGGTAGCATCAGTAGTCTATTCCTGAGGGAATCATCATAGTGGTAGCAGCAGTAGTCAGTAGTCTATCCCTGAGTGAATCATCATAGTGGTAGCAGCAGTAGTCAGTAGTCTATTCCTGAGTGAATCATCATAGTGGTAGCATCAGTAGTCAGTAGTCTATTCCTGAGTTAATCATCATAGTGGTAGCAGCAGTAGTCAGTAGTCTATTCCTGAGTGAATCATCATAGTGGTAGCAGCAGTAGTCAGTAGTCTATTCCTGAGTGAATCATCATAGTGGTAGCATCAGTAGTCAGTAGTCTATTCCTGAGTGAATCATCATAGTGGTAGCATCATAGTCTATTCCTGAGTGAATCATCATAGTGGTAGCATCAGTAGTCTATTCCTGAGTGTATCATCATAGTGGTAGCATCAGTAGTCTATTCCTGAGTGAATCATCATAGTGGTAGCATCAGTAGTCTATTCCTGAGTGAATCATCATAGTGGTATCATCAGTAGTCCATTCCTGAGTGAATCATCATAGTGGTAGCATCAGTAGTCTATTCCTGAGTGAATCATCATAGTGGTATCATCAGTAGTCTATTCCTGAGTGAATCATCATAGTGGTATCATCAGTAGTCTATTCCTGAGTGAATCATCATAGTGGTAGCATCAGTAGTCAGTAGTCTATTCCTGAGTGAATCATCATAGTGGTAGCATCAGTAGTCTATTCCTGAGTGAATCATCATAGTGGTAGCAGCAGTAGTCAGTAGTCTATTCCTGAGTGAATCATCATAGTGGTAGCATCAGTAGTCTATTCCTGAGTGAATCATCATAGTAGTAGCATCAGTAGTCTATTCCTGATTGAATCATCATAGTGGTAGCATCAGTAGTCAGTAGTATATTCCTGAGTGAATCATCATAGTGGTAGCATCAGTAGTCAGTAGTATATTCCTGAGTGAATCATCATAGTGGTAGCATCAGTAGTCTATCCCTGAGTGAATCATCATAGTGGTAGCATCAGTAGTCAGTAGTCTATTCCTGAGGGAATCATCATAGTGGTAGCAGCAGTAGTCAGTAGTCTATCCCTGAGTGAATCATCATAGTGGTAGCATCAGTAGTCAGTAGTCTATTCCTGAGTGAATCATCATAGTGGTAGCATCAGTAGTCAGTAGTCTATTCCTGAGTTAATCATCATAGTGGTAGCATCAGTAGTCAGTAGTCTATCCCTGAGTGAATCATCATAGTGGTAGCATCAGTAGTCAGTAGTCTATTCGTGAGTGAATCATCATAGTGGTAGCAGCAGTAGTCGGTAGTCTATTCCTGAGTGAATCATCATAGTGGTAGCATCAGTAGTCAGTAGTCTATCCCTGAGTGAATCATCATAGTGGTAGCATCAGTAGTCAGTAGTCTATTCCTGAGTGAATCATCATAGTGGTAGCAGCAGTAGTCAGTAGTCTATTCCTGAGTGAATCATCATAGTGGTAGCATCAGTAGTCAGTAGTCTATTCCTGAGTGAATCATCATAGTGGTAGCAGCAGTAGTCAGTAGTATATTCCTGAGTGAATCATCATAGTGGTATCATCAGTAGTCTATCCCTGAGTGAATCATCATAGTGGTAACAGCAGTAGTCAGTAGTATATTCCTGAGTGAATCATCATAGTGGTATCATCAGTAGTCTATCCCTGAGTGAATCATCATAGTGGTAGCATCAGTAGTCTATTCCTGAGTGAATCATCATAGTGGTAGCATCAGTAGTCAGTAGTCTATTCCTGAGTGAATCATCATAGTGGTAGCATCAGTAGTCTATTCCTGAGTGAATCATCATAGTGGTAGCATCAGTAGTCAGTAGTCTATTCCTGAGTGAATCATCATAGTGGTAGCATCAGTAGTCAGTAGTCTATTCCTGAGTGAATCATCATAGTGGTAGCAGCAGTAGTCAGTAGTCTATTCCTGAGTGAATCATCATAGTGGTATCATCAGTAGTCTATTCCTGAGTGAATCATCATAGTGGTAGCATCAGTAGTCTATTCCTGAGTGAATCATCATAGTGGTAGCATCAGTAGTCTATTCCTGAGTGAATCATCATAGTGGTATCATCAGTAGTCTATTCCTGAGTGAATCATCATAGTGGTAGCATCAGTAGTCAGTAGTCTATTCCTGAGTGAATCATCATAGTGGTAGCATCAGTAGTCTATTCCTGAGTGAATCATCATAGTGGTAGCAGCAGTAGTCAGTAGTCTATCCCTGAGTGAATCATCATAGTGGTAGCATCAGTAGTCTATTCCTGAGTGAATCATCATAGTAGTAGCATCAGTAGTCTATTCCTGAGTGAATCATCATAGTGGTATCATCAGTAGTCTATTCCTGAGTGAATCATCATAGTGGTAGCAGCAGTAGTCAGTAGTCTATCCCTGAGTGAATCATCATAGTGGTAGCATCAGTAGTCAGTAGTCTATTCCTGAGTGAATCATCATAGTGGTAGCATCAGTAGTCAGTAGTCTATTCCTGAGTTAATCATCATAGTGGTAGCATCAGTAGTCAGTAGTCTATCCCTGAGTGAATCATCATAGTGGTAGCATCAGTAGTCAGTAGTCTATTCGTGAGTGAATCATCATAGTGGTAGCATCAGTAGTCTATTCCTGAGTGAATCATCATAGTGGTATCATCAGTAGTCTATTCCTGAGTGAATCATCATAGTGGTAGCATCAGTAGTCTATTCCTGAGTGAATCATCATAGTGGTAGCATCAGTAGTCTATTCCTGAGTGAATCATCATAGTGGTATCATCAGTAGTCTATTCCTGAGTGAATCATCATAGTGGTAGCATCAGTAGTCAGTAGTCTATTCCTGAGTGAATCATCATAGTGGTAGCATCAGTAGTCTATTCCTGAGTGAATCATCATAGTGGTAGCAGCAGTAGTCAGTAGTCTATCCCTGAGTGAATCATCATAGTGGTAGCATCAGTAGTCTATTCCTGAGTGAATCATCATAGTAGTAGCATCAGTAGTCTATTCCTGAGTGAATCATCATAGTGGTAGCATCAGTAGTCAGTAGTATATTCCTGAGTGAATCATCATAGTGGTAGCATCAGTAGTCAGTAGTATATTCCTGAGTGAATCATCATAGTGGTAGCATCAGTAGTCTATCCCTGAGTGAATCATCATAGTGGTAGCATCAGTAGTCAGTAGTCTATTCCTGAGGGAATCATCATAGTGGTAGCAGCAGTAGTCAGTAGTCTATCCCTGAGTGAATCATCATAGTGGTAGCATCAGTAGTCAGTAGTCTATTACTGAGTGAATCATCATAGTGGTAGCATCAGTAGTCAGTAGTCTATTCCTGAGTGAATCATCATAGTGGTAGCAGCAGTAGTCAGTAGTATATTCCTGAGTGAATCATCATAGTGGTAGCATCAGTAGTCAGTAGTCTATTCCTGAGTGAATCATCATAGTGGTAGCATCAGTAGTCTATTCCTGAGTGAATCATCATAGTGGTAGCATCAGTAGTCAGTAGTCTATTCCTGAGTGAATCATCATAGTGGTAGCATCAGTAGTCTATTCCTGAGTGAATCATCATAGTGGTATCATCAGTAGTCAGTAGTCTATCCCTGAGTGAATCATCATAGTGGTAGCATCAGTAGTCAGTAGTCTATTCCTGAGTGAATCATCATAGTGGTAGCATCAGTAGTCAGTAGTCTATTCCTGAGTGAATCATCATAGTGGTAGCAGCAGTAGTCAGTAGTCTATTCCTGAGTGAATCATCATAGTGGTAGCATCAGTAGTCTATCCCTGAGTGAATCATCATAGTGGTAGCATCAGTAGTCTATTCCTGAGTGAATCATCATAGTGGTAGCAGCAGTAGTCAGTAGTCTATTCCTGAGTGAATCATCATAGTGGTAGCATCAGTAGTCTATTCCTGAGTGAATCATCATAGTGGTAGCATCAGTAGTCAGTAGTCTATTCCTGAGGGAATCATCATAGTGGTAGCAGTAGTAGTCAGTAGTCTATTCCTGAGTGAATCATCATAGTGGTAGCAGCAGTAGTCAGTAGTCTATTCCTGAGTGAATCATCATAGTGGTAGCATCAGTAGTCTATTCCTGAGTGAATCATCATAGTGGTATCATCAGTAGTCTATCCCTGAGTGAATCATCATAGTGGTAGCATCAGTAGTCAGTAGTCTATTCCTGAGTGAATCATCATAGTGGTAGCATCAGTAGTCTATTCCTGAGTGAATCATCATAGTGGTAGCATCAGTAGTCAGTAGTCTATTCCTGAGTGAATCATCATAGTGGTAGCATCAGTAGTCAGTAGTCTATCCCTGAGTGAATCATCATAGTGGTAGCATCAGTAGTCTATTCCTGAGTGAATCATCATAGTGGTAGCATCAGTAGTCAGTAGTCTATTCCTGAGTGAATCATCATAGTGGTAGCATCAGTAGTCTATTCCTGAGTGAATCATCATAGTGGTAGCATCAGTAGTCAGTAGTCTATTCCTGAGTGAATCATCATAGTGGTAGCATCAGTAGTCAGTAGTCTATTCGTGAGTGAATCATCATAGTGGTAGCAGCAGTAGTCAGTAGTCTATTCCTGAGACACTTTCTGACCGACTAAATCAGCTTGGCAGGGCGTGGTAGCACGTCATATTGTATGAATGTGCGGACAGATAGGAGAGGAGAGGAGAGGAGAGGAGAGGAGAGGAGAGGAGAGGAGAGGAGAGGAGGGGAGGGGAGAGGAACGTCAATGAAAGAAATGAATAGTGATGCTGCTAACTGCTAAACAACTAGCCTCTCTCTGTTGTGTTCAGAGCTCTGTTCACTGACGTGTACAGAAATACAGCGCTAACATCTGCTAACCCTTTCATTCATTAGCTATATGATGCACACTCAACACACACACACAGGACAGAGGAAGATGGAGATGAGGAGTGGAGAAGGACAGAGGAAGATGGAGGTGAGGAGTGGAGAAGGACAGAGGAAGATGGAGGTGAGGAGTGGAGAAGGACAGAGGAAGATGGAGATGAGGAGTGGAGAAGGACAGAGGAAGATGGAGGTGAGGAGTGGAGAAGGACAGGGGAAGATGGAGAAGGACAGAGGAAGATGGAGATGAGGAGTGGAGAAGTACAGAGGAAGATGGAGGTTAGGAGTGGAGAAGGACAGAGGACGATGGAGGTGAGGAGTGGAGAAGTACAGAGGAAGATGGAGGTTAGGAGTGGAGAAGGACAGAGGAAGATGGAGGTGAGGAGTGGAGAAGGACAGAGGAAGATGGAGGTGAGGAGTGGAGAAGGACAGAGGAAGATGGAGATGAGGAGTGGAGAAGGACAGAGGAAGATGGAGGTGAGGAGTGGAGAAGGACAGAGGAAGATGGAGGTTAGGAGTGGAGAAGTACAGAGGAAGATGGAGGTGAGGAGTGGAGAAGGACTGAGGAAGATGGAGATGAGGAGTGGAGAAGGACAGAGGAAGATGGAGGTGAGGAGTGGAGAAGGACAGAGGAAGATGGAGATGAGGAGTGGAGAAGGACAGAGGAAGATGGAGATGAGGAGTGGAGAAGGACAGAGGAAGATGGAGAAGGACAGAGGAAGATGGAGATGAGGAGTGGAGAAGGACAGAGGAAGATGGAGAAGGACAGAGGAAGATGGAGATGAGGAGTGGAGAAGGACAGAGGAAGATGGAGATGAGGAGTGGAGAAGGACAGAGGAAGATGGAGAAGGACAGAGGAAGATGGAGATGAGGAGTGGAGAAGGACAGAGGAAGATGGAGAAGGACAGAGGAAGATGGAGATGAGGAGTGGAGAAGTACAGAGGAAGATGGAGGTTAGGAGTGGAGAAGGACAGAGGAAGATGGAGGTGAGGAGTGGAGAAGGACAGAGGAAGATGGAGGTGAGGAGTGGAGAAGGACAGAGGAAGATGGAGGTGAGGAGTGGAGAAGGACAGAGGAAGATGGAGGTTAGGAGTGGAGAAGGACAGAGGAAGATGGAGGTGAGGAGTGGAGAAGGACAGAGGAAGATGGAGGTGAGGAGTGGAGAAGTACAGAGGAAGATGGAGGTGAGGAGTGGAGAAGTACAGAGGAAGATGGAGGTTAGGAGTGGAGAAGGACAGAGGAAGAACAGTGAAAGGATAGAAAAATGAGGAATAAAGTCGATAGACTCTAGAGTCAGTGGTCAGTGTGACCTAATGGGGTGACACAGGGCACATCATGATAACGGATGGACAGGCAGAGAGGAGGAGGAGGAGGAGGAGGAGGAGAAGGAGGAGGAGAGTCATCAGTGACTGTGAGAGCCAGTGGTCTAATGCTGAGACTGTCTGACCTAGATCAACAACCTCTCCTAGGGCGGATGGAGAGAGAGGAGGGAGGAGAGGAGAGGGGGAGAGGGGAAGAGGAGGAGGAGAAGGATAGGAGAGGGGGAGATGAGGAGGAGAGGAGAGGGGAGAGGGGGAGAGGGGTAGAGGAGGAGGAGAGGAGGAGAAGGATAGGAGAGGGGAGATGAGGAGGAGAGGAGAGGGGAGAGGGGTAGTGGAGGAGGAGAGGAGGAGAAGGAGAGGGGGAGATGAAGAGGAGAGGAAAGGAGGAGGGGGAGAGGAGGAAGTGTGTGGGGAGGAGGAAGGATTTAGAAAGTACTCATCCACCTGGACTTTTTCCACATTTTGTTGTGTTACAGCCTGAATTTTAAATTGATTAAATTGTATGTAATATGCTTTATAGGATCTCTGTGGCTATGACCAATGCCCATCCTCCATCTATCTACGCCGTTCCATTTGTTAGCTTAGTAGATATTGTGAACCAATGGCTTCCACCTACAGGGGTTAATCACTATCATCTTCCCAGCTCTGCTTCCACTGTCCCCATGTGACTAAAGACCTTTCTATTTCACTACCCATCTATCCTTTCTCTTCCCTCCACCCCTCCATCCAACGGAGGGAGGACGGAGGGGCGGAGGGAGGACGGAGGGGCGGAGGGAGGACGGAGGGACGGAGGGAGGACGGAGGGGCGGAGGGAGGACGGAGGGACGGAGGGAGGACGGAGGGGCGGAGGGAGGACGGAGGGAGGACGGAGGGAGGACGGAGGGACGGAGGGAGGACGGAGGGACGGAGGCGACAGAGCGCTGTGCCGTATCAGGGCTGATTGAGACTGCTTCTGTCATGACAGGCAAAGACAAACAAATGTCCCCTATAGCTGTAGGAGCTGTTCTCTGATCTGGCATCATTATAGCTGTAGAAGCTGTTCTCTGATCTGGCATCCTTATAGCTGTAGGAGCTGTTCTCTGATCTGGCATCCTTACAGCTGTAGGAGCTGTTCTCTGATCTGACATCCTTATAGCTGTAGGAGCTGTTCTCTGATCTGGCATCCTTATAGCCGTAGGAGCTGTTCTCTGATCTGACATCCTTATAGCTGTAGGAGCTGTTCTCTGATCTGACATCCTTATAGCTGTAGGAGCTGTTCTCTGATCTGACATCCTTATAGCTGTAGGAGCTGTTCTCTGATCTGGCATCCGTACAGCTGTAGGAGCTGTTCTCTGATCTGGCATCCTTATAGCTGTAGGAGCTGTTCTCTGATCTGGCATCCTTACAGCTGTATAAGCTGTTCTCTGATCTGGCATCCTTACAGCTGTAGGAGCTGTTCTCTGATCTGGCATCCTTACAGCTGTAGGAGCTGTTCTCTGATCTGACATCCTTATAGCTTTAGGAGCTGTTCTCTGATCTGGCATCCGTACAGCTGTAGGATATGTTCTCTGATCTGGCATCCTTACAGCTGTAGGAGCTGTTCTCTGATCTGACATCCTTATAGCTTTAGGAGCTGTTCTCTGATCTGGCATCCTTACAGCTGTAGGAGCTGTTCTCTGATCTGGCATCCTTACAGCTGTAGGAGCTGTTCTCTGATCTGGCATCCTTATAGCTGTAGGAGTATATGATAAGACTGTTTGTATAATACATGGTATATGATGACTGTTGGCGGATGCCAGCGTTCTCCTCACTCTAGAGAACGCGTTTCCACTGCTCCAGAGTCTAATGGCAGCGAGCTTTACACCACTCCAGCTTTAGACCACTCCAGCTTTAGACCACTCCAGCTTTACACCACTCCAGCTTTACACCACTCCAGCTTTACACCACTCCAGCTTTACACCACTCCAGCTTTACACCACTCCAGCTTTACACCACTCCAGCTTTACACTACTCCAGCTTTACACCACTCCAGCTTTACACCACTCCAGCTTTACACCACTCCAGCTTTACAGCACTCCAGCTTTACACTACTCCAGCTTTACACCACTCCAGCTTTACACCACTCCAGCTTTACACCACTCCAGCCAACACTTGGCATTGCGCATGGTGATCTTAGGCTTGTGTGCGGCTGCTCGGCCATGGAAACCCTTTTCATGAAGCTCCCGACGAACAGTTCTTGTGCTGACGTTGCTTCCAGAGGCAGTTTGGAACTCGGTAGTGAGTGTTGTGCTGACGTTGCTTCCAGAGGCAGTTTGGAACTCGGTAGTGAGTGTTGTGCTGACGTTGCTTCCAGAGGCAGTTTGGAACTCGGTAGTGAGTGTTGTGCTGACGGTGCTTCCAGAGGCAGTTTGGAACTCGGTAGTGAGTGTTGTGCTGACGTTGCTTCCAGAGGCAGTTTGGAACTCGGTAGTGAGTGTTGTGCTGACGTTGCTTCCAGGGGCAGTTTGGAACTCGGTAGTGAGTGTTGTGCTGACGTTGCTTCCAGAGGCAGTTTGGAACTCGGTAGTGAGTGTTGTGCTGACGTTGCTTCCAGAGGCAGTTTGGAACTCGGTAGTGAGTGTTGTGCTGACGTTGCTTCCAGAGGCAGTTTGGAACTCGGTAGTGAGTGTTGTGCAGACGTTGCTTCCAGAGGCAGTTTGGAACTCGGTAGTGAGTGTTGTGCTGACGTTGCTTCCAGAGGCAGTTTGGAACTCGGTAGTGAGTGTTGTGCTGACGTTGCTTCCAGGGGCAGTTTGGAACTCGGTAGTGAGTGTTGTGCTGACGTTGCTTCCAGAGGCAGTTTGGAACTCGGTAGTGAGTGTTGTGCTGACGTTGCTTCCAGAGGCAGTTTGGAACTCGGTAGTGAGTGTTGTGCTGACGGTGCTTCCAGAGGCAGTTTGGAACTCGGTAGTGAGTGTTGTGCTGACGTTGCTTCCAGAGGCAGTTTGGAACTCGGTAGTGAGTGTTGTGCTGACGTTGCTTCCAGGGGCAGTTTGGAACTCGGTAGTGAGTGTTGTGCTGACGTTGCTTCCAGGGGCAGTTTGGAACTCGGTAGTGAGTGTTGTGCTGACGTTGCTTCCAGAGGCAGTTTGGAACTCGGTAGTGAGTGTTGTGCTGACGTTGCTTCCAGGGGCAGTTTGGAACTCGGTAGTGAGTGTTGTGCTGACGTTGCTTCCAGAGGCAGTTTGGAACTCGGTAGTGAGTGTTGCAACCAAGGACAGACAATTCTTACACGCTTCAGCACTTGCCGGACCAGTTCTGTGAGCTTGTGTGGCCTACCACCTTGTGGCTGAGCCGTTGTTGCTCCTAGACGTTTCCACTTCACAATAACAACACTTCACCGGGGCAGCTCTAGCAGAAATGAACTAACTGACTTGTTGGAAAGGTGGCATCCTATGACGGCATTTTTGTGTATGGAGATTGCAAGGCTGTGTGCTCGATTTGATACACCTCTCAGCGACGGGTGTGGCTGAAATAGCCAAATCCACTAATTTGAAGTGGTGTAACTCTAACCCTAAACAGCCTCTTCTCCAGCTCACCTTAGCAACTAACCAAACAACATAGCTCATATCTCTGGTGTCCTAAACAACATATAAACACAGCCCCTATCTCATTTAACAACATATAAACACAGCCCCTATCTTATTTAACAACATATAAACACAGCCCCTATCTCATTTAACAACATATAAACACAGCCCCTATCTCATTTAAAACCCTTTCCAGCAGTGAAATGACCAAATCACCCTCTAGTGATAGCAGTTCACTATCAAGGGAATAGGAAAAGTGTGCCAGTGGGGATGCACCTTTGACTCAGTCCAGCCCACATCATAGGCCCCGTGTAGCTCAGTTGGTAGTGCATGGCGCTTGAAACGCCAGGGTTGTGGGTTCGATTCCCACGGGGGGGCCAGTATGAAAAAATGTATGTGCTCACTAATTGTAAGTCGCTCTGGATAAGAGTGTCTGCTAAATCACTAAAATGTAAATCATACAGGGGTTAAAAGGTTGCGTGTGATTCTCAACGATGTGCAGATATCAACACGCTCTATCGAGGGGAAATAATTATCTAACACAAGTACTGACGAGAGGGGTAAACAAATTAACTCCCCATTGAAACACTCTTTCGGTTTATCTCTGGCAAGACATTTTCCCACCACAGCTGAGACACATCATAGAGAGAGAGAGAGAGAGAGAGCAGGCAAAAGAGGGCGAATAGCAGAGAACCACACTGGTGATAATGACATAACTGTTGGTCCCATCTTTTCCAAACCCATCATTCATGGTGAATGTTAATGACCGGATAAAGTCTTCGCTTGGGTCGCTGGTTTGTTTCCCGCACAACAACACAGTCATGAGATAAACCTTTATGAACATCATTAGAGAGATTTCACCCTCTTTAGTGGGACTCGTCTTTAAGGGTTAACCACACTTCAGCTTTCACCAACCGCTCCAGCTCAGTCTCTCTCTACTGTATATAACACAATCACTGGGACATCCATTATATTCTAATGCATCACATATATTAATCATTCAACATCAGGTTTTTCATTCTATACATCAACATTATGTCATTTTATGTATATTTCAAATTATGTTTGTCTGCTGTTCCCATCGGAAGCCGACAGTAAAACTCAACAGTGAATGATTTATATAAAAAAAAATGCTGTTAGTGTAAAATGGGTCATTTATTTAATTGCCTCTATTCTTTAGAATGACCTCTAGTCTCTGTTCTTAAAGCATTCCGTTGGTATTCCTTCACTACACCTCTCTATATCCCTCCCTGAGGCTGGACGGGAGTCTAATAAAAATGTAAGAGAATACTGCTTTCTGTTATCCATTAGACGACCACACTGTCATCTGTCACAGCCTCCTCTCTCTCTTTCCCTCTCTCCCGCTCTCTGTCCCTCTCTCCGTCTCTCCATCTCTCTTTCCCTCTCTCCCTCTCTCTGTCCCTCTCTCCGTCTCTCCATCTCTCTTTCCCTCTCTCCCTCTCTCTCTCTCTCTCTCTCTCTCTCTCTCTCTCTCTCCCTCTCTCTGTCCCTCTGTCCCTCTCTCTATCCATCTCTCTGTCCATCTCTCTGTCTCTCTCTCTGTCTCTCTCTCTCTCTCTCTCTCTCTCTCTCTCTCTCTCCTCTCTCTATCTCTCTCTCTATCTCTCGTGCTCCTTCTCTTGCTAAATAGCACTAAGGATTGATTAAACAAGGAGAGTGCTGTCTTCAGCAGCCTACAGGTCCCTGGAGGAGAGAGGAGCTGTCTTCAGCAGCCTACACAGAGCACAGCTCTGCCTCCACAATGGTATATGCACCATGCCACCTAGCAAGTGACAAAAATCGCAAATAGCTAATTGATACAAGGTGCTCTGTGGTCCTGTTCTAGGAAGGTGACAGCAATGCTGCCTCCCTCTTTACATCTCCATGTGGAGACAAGGGTTCATTACAAGGCTGCTTCCCTCTTTACATCTCCATGTGGAGACAAGGGTTCATTACAAGGCTGCTTCCCTCTTTACATCTCCATGTGGAGACAAGGGTTCATTACAAGGCTGCTTCCCTCTTTACATCTCCTCTGATACAGAGTCACATTTGATCATCCTTATTCGATTAGATAGATTGAAATTGTACGTCACAGCATAGTTGGAAGATATATGGTGTGTAGAAATCCGAGGTAGGTGGGATGGGCTGAGGGAGGCTGAGGGTTGGGATGGGCTGAGGGAGGCTGAGGGTTGGGCTGAGGGTTGGGATGGGCTGAGGGAGGCTGAGGGTTGGGATGGGCTGAGGGAGGCTGGGATGGGCTGAGGGAGGCTGAGGGTTGGGATGGGCTGAGGGAGGCTGAGATGGGCTGAGGGAGGCTGAGGGTTGGGATGGGCTGAGGGAGGCTGGGATGGGCTGAGGGAGGCTGGGATGGGCTGAGGGAGGCTGAGGGTTGGGATGGGCTGAGGGAGGCTGGGATGGGCTGAGGGAGGCTGGGATGGGCTGAGGGAGGCTGGGATGGGCTGAGGGAGGCTGGGATGGGCTGAGGGAGGCTGGGATGGGCTGAGGGAGGCTGAGGGTTGGGATGGGCTGAGGGAGGCTGAGGTGGGATGGGCTGAGGGAGGCTGAGGGTTGGGATGTGGAACTGGAGACGGGAGGAGTGGAGTTGTGGGCGGGGATAGAATGACGGTCAAAGATAAAATACAAAATAAATAAAGTCAAAATAAAACAGAACAAAAAGTAAGTTTGAACCGAGGGGCTGTGTTGTTTCAGCTGACGCCTGTTTGCCGTGCAGAACCAGTCAAAGGTTTGGACACACCTACTCATTGCAGGGTTTTTCTTCATTTTTACTATTTTCTACATTGTAGAATAATAGTGAAGACATGAAAACCATGACATAACACATATGGAATCATGTAGTAACCAACAGTGTTCAACAAATCAAAATATATATTATATTTGAGATTCTTCAAATAGCCACCCTTTGCCTTGATGACAGCTTTGCACACTCTTGGCATTCTCTCAACCAGCTTCAACTGGAATGCTTTTCCAACAGTCTTGAATAAGTTCCCACATATGCTGAGCACTTGTTGGCTGCTTTTCCTTCACTCTGCGGTCCGACTCATCCCAAACCATCTCAATTGGGTTGAGGTCGGGGGATTTTGGAGGTCAGGTCATCTGATGCAGCACTCCATCTCTCTACTTCTTGATAAAATAGCCCTTACACAGCCTGGAGGTGTGTTGGGTCATTGTCCTGTTGAAAAAGGTATGTTCTACAACATGTCCCCTTGACAACCCACCTCTACAACATGTCCCCTTGACAACCCACCTCTACAACATGTCCCCTTGACAACCCACCTCTACAACATGTCCCCTTGACAACACACCTCTACAACATGTCCCCTTGACAACCCACCTCTACAACATGTCCCCTTGACAACCCACCTCTACAACATGTCCCCTTGACAACCCACCTCTACAACATGTCCCCTTGACAACCCACCTCTACAACATGTCCCCTTGACAACCCACCTCTACAACATGTCCCCTTGATAAACCACCTCTACAACATGTCCCCTTGACAACCCACCTCTACAACATGTCCCCTTGACAACCCACCTCTACAACATGTCCCCTTGACAACCCACCTCTACAACATGTCCCCTTGACAACCCACCTCTACAACATGTCCCCTTGATAAACCACCTCTACAACATGTCCCCTTGACAAACCACCTCTACAACATGTTCCCTACAGCCAAATGGTAATTACACCATGTTCCCTACAGCCAAATGGTAATTACAACATGTTCCCTACAGCCAAATGGTAATTACAACATGTTCCCTACAGCCAAATGGTAATTACAACATGTTCCATACAGCCAAATGGTAATTACACCATGTTCCCTACAGCCAAATGGTAATTACACCATGTTCCCTACAGCCAAATGGTAATTACAACATGTTCCATACAGCCAAATGGTAATTACACCATGTTCCCTACAGCCAAATGGTAATTACACCATGTTCCCTACAGCCAAATGGTAATTACACCATGTTCCCTACAGCCAAATGGTAATTACAACATGTTCCATACAGCCAAATGGTAATTACACCATGTTCCCTACAGCCAAATGGTAATTACAACATGTTCCCTACAGCCAAATGGTAATTACAACATGTTCCCTACAGCCAAATGGTAATTACACCATGTTCCCTACAGCCAAATGGTAATTACAACATGTTCCCTACAGCCAAATGGTAATTACAACATGTTCCATACAGCCAAATGGTAATTACAACATGTTCCCTTCAGCCAAATGGTAATTACACCATGTTCCCTACAGCCAAATGGTAATTACAACATGTTCCATACAGCCAAATGGTAATTACACCATGTTCCCTACAGCCAAATGGTAATTACAACATGTTCCCTACAGCCAAATGGTAATTACACCATGTTCCCTACAGCCAAATGGTAATTACAACATGTTCCCTACAGCCAAATGGTAATTACACCATGTTCCCTACAGCCAAATGGTAATTACAACATGTTCCCTACAGCCAAATGGTAATTACAACATGTTCCCTACAGCCAAATGGTAATTACACCATGTTCCCTACAGCCAAATGGTAATTACACCATGTTCCCTACAGCCAAATGGTAATTACACCATGTTCCCTACAGCCAAATGGTAATTACAACATGTTCCCTACAGCCAAATGGTAATTACAACATGTTCCCTACAGCCAAATGGTAATTACACCATGTTCCCTACAGCCAAATGGTAATTACAACATGTTCCCTACAGCCAAATGGTAATTACAACATGTTCCATACAGCCAAATGGTAATTACAACATGTTCCCTACAGCCAAATGGTAATTACAACATGTTACACCATGCAAACAGTACAGAAATCTACCAAAAAGCAATTAGTAGACAAAAAATACAATCTCTCCTGGACAACTTTTTAGCCTTAACATTCTCCTACAGCAATGAAGGTGTAAATTTGGCCGTTTGGAACATAAACTTTATATTTGACAAATTAGCCTCCTTGGCTAATCTTAAGAAACATAAGAGCAAACCAAAAATAATAGATAATGAAAAATTGTTTGATAATGATTGCAAAAATCTAAGAAAGTCATTGAGAAATGTATCTAATCAGAGACCCAGACAACAAAAATATATGCCTTCAATATGGGGAAAACTGAAGCAATACAAACACACCCTAAGAACAAAAAAGGAACAGCACATTAGAAATCAGCTGGATGTAATTGAGGAATCCATTGAATCAAACCACTTCTGGGAGAATTGGAATAAATTAAACAAACCTCATCATGAGGAATTGGCTATCCAAAATGGGGATATGTGGAGAAATCACTTTGCAAACCTCTACAGCAATATAACAAAGAGCCCAGAACAACAAGATATACAAGAAAAATTACAAATCCTTGAATCAGCAGTCAAAGACAATCAGAATCCTGTGGATACCCCAATTACAGAACAATAATTATTGGAAAGACTTTGCAATCTCCAACCCAAAAAGGCCTGTGATGCTGATGGTATTTTAAATGAAATGATCAAATATCCAGACCACAAATTCAAATTTGCTATACTCAAACTCTTCAACATTATCCTAACTGCAGGTATTTTCTCCGAGGAATTTGCGTTAACAGCAACTTCGGGAAGATTATCTGCAGTATCATAAACAGCAGACTACATCATTTCCTTGATGAACACAACGTCCTGAGCAGAAGCCAGATTGGATTTTTTTTTTAATGATCGTACAACAGACCACATTTACACCCTCCACACTCTAATTGCCAAACAAGTAAACCAAAACAAAGGCAAAATGTTCTTTTTTATAAACGAATAGAAAGTGGTATTGGAGGGGAAACATATTATGTTATTAAATCAATGTACACTAAAAACAAATGTGCGGTTAAAATTAGCAACAAGCAAACAGAATTATTCTCTCAGGGACGTGGAGTGAAACAGGGCTGCCCAATAAGTCCAACACTATTTAACATCTACATTAATTAATTGGCAAAAACATTAGAAGAATCGGCAGCACCTGGTCTCACCCTACACAACACTGAAATCAAGTGTCTGCTGTACGCAGATGACCTGGTGCTACTGTCTCCCACTAAGGAGGGGTTACAGCAGCATCTAAATCATCTGCACAGATTCTGTCAGACCTGGGCCCTGACCGTTAATCTAAAAAAAAACAAATATAATGATATTCCAAAAAAGGTCCGGAAATCAGGATGACAAATATAAATTATATTTGGACACAGTTCTATTAGAACACACCAAAACGACACGTATCTAGGACTAAATATCAGCAACACAGGTAGCTTTCACATGACTGTGAATGAGCTGAGAGACAAAGCTAGAAGAGCATTCTATGCCATTAAAAGGAATATTAAAATCGAAATTTCAATTAGAATCTGGCTCAAAATGTTCCAATCAGTTATAGAACCAATTGCTCTATATGGCAGCGAAGTATGGGGTCCGCTCTCTAATACTGAATTTACCAAATGGGACAAACATCCAGTCGAAATACTGCATGCAGAGTTTTGCAAGACTGTATTGCAAGTGTCAGGTCGCAGTTGTAAATGAGAAGTTGTTCTCAACTGGCTTACCTGGTTAAATAAAGGTGAAATAAAAAATAAAATAAAGAAAATGCAAAGAAAAACTCAAAATAACGCACGTAGAGCAGAATTGGGCCAATACCCCCTCCTTTTCGAATAGAAACAAGAGCCATCAAATTTTACAACCATCTAAAAACAAGTGACCCCAAATTCCAAAACACAGCTCTACTATGTCAAGAGATGAAACAAGAGAAGAGTCCCCTCAGCCAGCTGGTTCTGAGGCTCAGTTCACTAACCAAAACCAACCTCATAGAGCCTCAGGACAGCACTCAGAAAATATGGCCCAACCAAATCATCACAAAACAATCCTGTGGATACCCCAATTACAGAACAATAATTATTGGAAAGACTTTGCAATCTCCAACCCAAAAAGGCCTGTGGTGCTGATGGTATTTTAAATGAAATGATCAAATATACAGACCACAAATTCAAATTGGCTATACTCAAACTCTTCAACATTATCCTAACTGCAGGTATTTTCCCCGATATTTGGAACCAAGGATTGATCACACCAATTTATAAAAATGGAGACAAATTTGACCCAAATAATTACAGAGGGATTTGTGTTAACAGCAACTTGGGGAAAATTCTCTGCAGTATCATAATTTCCTTGATGAACACAACGTCCTAAGCAGAAGCCAGATTGGATTTGTAAAAAATTATCGTACAACAGACCACATTTACACCCTCCACACTATAATTGACAAACAAGTAAACCAAAACAAAGGCAAAATCTACTCTTGTTTTGTAGACTTCAAGAAAGCATTTGATTCAATTTGGCACGAAGGTCTTTTTTTTACAAACTAATAGACAGTGGTATTGGAGGGAAAACATATGATGTTATTAAATCAATGTACACTAAAAACTGTGCGATTAAAATTGGCAACAAGCAAACAGACTTCTTCTCTCAGGGACGTGGAGTGAAACAGGGCTGCCCAATAAGTCCAACACTATTTAACATCTACATTAATGAATTGGCAAAAACATTAGAAGAATTGGCAGCACCTGGTCTCACCCTACACAACACTGAAATCAAGTGTCTGCTGTACGCAGATGACCTGGTGCTACTGTCTCCCACTAAGGAGGGGTTACAGCAGCATCTAGATCATCTGCACAGGTTCTGTCAGACCTGGGCTCTGACCGTTAATCTAAAAAAAACTAATATAATGATATACCAAAAAAGGTCTGGAAATCAGGATGACAATTATAAATTATATTTGGACACAGTTCTATTAGAACACACCAAAACGACACGTATCTAGGACTAAATATCAGCAACACAGGTAGCTTTCACATGGCTGTGAATGAGCTGAGAGACAAAGCAAGAAGAGCATTCTATGCCATTAAAAGGAATATTAAAATCGAAATTCCAATTAGAATCTGGCTCAAAATGTTCCAATCAGTTATAGAACCAATTGCTCTATATGGCAGCGAAGTATGGGGTCCGCTCTCTAATACTGAATTTACCAAATGGGACAAACATCCAGTCGAAATACTGCATGCAGAGTTTTGCAAAACTGTATTGCAAGTGCAAAGAAAAACTCCAAATAACGCATGTAGAGCTATTCTATTCGAATAGAAAAAAGAGCCATCACATTTTACAACCATCTAAAAACAAGTGACCCCAAAACATTCCATCACACAGCTCTACTATGTCAAGAGATGAAACAAGAGAAGAGTCCCCTCAGCCAGCTGGTTCTGAGGCTCAGTTCACTAACCAAAACCAACCTCATAGAGCCTCAGGACAGCACTCAGAAAATCTGGCCCAACCAAATCATCACAAAACACCACAGAAAATCAAAGTAAACTTCAATGCTATTTGGCTCTAAACAGACAGTACATGGTGGCAGACCATCTGACCACTGTGACTGATAGAAAACTGAGGAAAACAATGACTAGGTACAGACTCAGTGAGCACAGTCTGGCTATAGAGACCGGTCGTCACAGGCAAACCTGGCTGCCCAGAGAGGACAGGCTGTGCTCACTCTGCCCCCGGGGAGAGGTAGAGACAGAGCTGTATTTCCTATTACATTGTGACAAATACTCAGACCTAAGAGAATCTTTCTTTCCCAAGATTATCATTCAGTATAAAGAATTTGGAACTATAAAAGAGGAAGAAAAAATCCAATATTTATTGGGTGAAAAGCCAAAATGTGCAATTTTGGCAGCCAAATATGTGTCCTCCTGCCACAACCTGAGGGACAGCCAGTGAAAAGTGTAATGTAATGTCAATAATATTTCCTGTTTTGTTTTGGCTTTCATACCATGTCATGTGTCTTCTCAGTCATGTTGAGATTGGTCGACTACTATTGCTTTAATGTATTGTTATTCTCATTAATATTGTTGTTGTAGTTGCTGTTAATGGTAATCCCATTTCCACTACTACTATTATTATTGCTGTTGGTCCCACCATTTTTGCTATATCTATACTTTGACAATGTAAGTAATTTTACTTGCCATGTCAATAAAGTATATTGAATTGAATTGAGAGAGAGAGAGAGAGAGAGAGAGAGAGAGAAAGAGAGAGAGAGAGAATGGTGGGCCCCATATCCACGAGAGAGAGAGAGAGAGAGAGAGAGGTGGGCCCCATATCCACAAGACACAGGAAAGCCCCACAACCACTACTACCTTCACTATGTGTGATAACCAAGTAGGTTACTGACAATCAATGTTCGCTCTAATTATGGGGGGAACTGAGCAAATTTCAGGTCTGCTGAGCGCAAATTTGAACGTTGTGAAAGCCTTCAGAGGTGACTGAAAATGCATTATTATTCCCATTCCATTATTACAGAGAATAAGACAAATTATGCTACCCTCTGCCTATTGGCTACTTAGCTTATTCAAGTCTGTATCAAAATACAACACTGCCTCTTTAAGACAAAAAACAGCTCTTTATCTGACTTGCTTTTCAAATATGTCAAAAAAATGTACACGTTTTGTGCTCTTGTAGGAAGCAACCACTCCCCCATTGCTGACTATAAATTATAATAATAACTCACTAACTAGCAAAGGATATGAACAAATGTCCACACGTGGCTACATGCAGCTCTGATCTCAAAACAAGCACATCTACTCACAACCGCTCATACTGTAAACACAGTCCAGTTGAAAGTAAATGGCACAGATTCATATTTGGCAATGTAGGCCTACTGCTGACAATACATTCTCACTATGTGTGATAAGTAGGTTACTGGCAATACAGAGCAGAGAAACCAGAAGCCCAGAACAGACAAACCAGAAGCTCAGAGCAGAGAGAAACCAGAAGCCCAGAACAGACAAACCAGAAGCCCAGAACAGAGAGAAACCAGAAGCCCAGAACAGAGAGAAACCAGAAGCCCAGAGCAGAGAGAAACCAGAAGCCCAGAGCAGAGAGAAACCAGAAGCCCAGAGCAGAGAGAAACCAGAAGGCCAGAGCAGAGAGAAACCAGAAGCCCAGAGAAGAAGAAGAAGAAGAAGCAGAAGCAGCAGAAGGAGAAGAAGCAGCAGTTTGTACCAGTATGTAACCTACCAGTGACGTTAACCTGGACCAGGCCAGTACGAGTCCCGATCCCATTGGTGGCATCACACACGTAGGTCCCTGCTAGCTCATAGGTCACCGCCCCCTTGAAGATCAGAGAGTTGTTACGAATCTCCACGGTGCTGGGAAGAGATCCATTCACCCTGTAGAATAGAGGAGCGACAGAGAAAGAGAGAGACAGAGAAAGAGAGAGACAGAGACAGAGAAAGAGAGAGACAGAGAAAGAGGTTACATTAAACCCATCATAAAATAGTTAAGATCACCCCACCACAATAGCAAACCTCTCACCCCTCCTCCTTACCCAAAGTGGAGAAAAGCAATTCAAACACCATGGAAACAACACTCTAGAGCAAAACAACCCTGGGTGGAGGGAAGGAGGGATGGGGGTGTTATGGGAGAAACACATACCAGGAATATCCAGCTATAAAGAGATAGAGAACCCTGTACAGAACAGGTGTGAGCATGTTTAGGAGCCTGAGGACACTGTGTTTGGGCAGGAGGAGGGAGAACAAAACAGAAAAAACAGCTTCCCTCAAATGCACCCTCTCTCCTCCTCCTCTCTTCCACCTCTCCTCCACCTCTCCTCTCCTCCACCTCTCCTCCACCTCTCCCCCCTGTCCCCCACCTCTCCTCCACCTCTCCTCCACCTCTCCTCCACCTGTCCTCCACCTCTCCTCCACCTCTCCCCCCCTGTCCCCCACCTCTCCTCCACCTCTCCTCCTCCTCTCTTCCACCTCTCCTCCACCTCTCCTCTCCTCCACCTCTCCTCCTCCTCTCTTCCACCTCTCCTCCACCTCTCCTCTGCTCCACCTCTCCTCTCCTCCACCTCTCCCCCCTGTCCCCCACCTCTCCTCCACCTGTCCTCAACCTCTCCTCTCCTCCACCTGTCCTCCACCTCTCCTCCACCTCTCCCCCCCTGTCCCCCACCTCTCCTCCACCTCTCCTCCACCTTTCCTCCACCTCTCCTCCACCTGTCCTCCACCTCTCCTCCCTCAATCCTCTCCTCCACCTCTCCTCCCTCTCTCCTCTAACTCTACCCTCCTCCCCTCTCCTCTCTCCTCCACCTCTCCTCCATCTCTCCTCCACCTCTACTCCCCCTCCCCTCTCCTCCACCTCTCCTCCACCTCTCCTCCACCTCCCCTCTCCTCCACATCCCCTCTCCTCCACCTCCCCTCTCCTCCCTCTCTCCTCCACCTCTCCTCCCTCTCTCCTCTACCTCTATTCTCTTCCTCCTCTCCTCCACCTGTCCTTCACCTCTCCTCTCCTCCGCCTGTCCTCCACCTCTCCTCTCCTCAACCTGTCCTGCACCTCTCCCCCCCTGTCCCCCACCTCTCCTCCACCTGTCCTCCACCTCTCCTCCACCTCTCCTCCGCCTGTCCTCCACCTCTCCTCCGCCCGTCCTCCGCCTGTCCTCCACCTCTCCTCTCCTCCGCCTGTCCTCTCCTCCACCTGTCCTCCACCTCTCCTCCGCCTGTCCTCCGCCTCTCCTCTCCTCCACCTGTCCTCCACATCTCATTCACCTCTCCTCCGCCTGTCCTCCACCTCTTCTCTCCTCCACCTGTCCTCCCTCTCTCCTCTACCTCCACCTCTCCTCTCCTCCACCTCTACTCCCTCTCTCCTCTCCTCCCCTCTCCTCCACCTCTCCTCCCTCTCTCCTCCACCACTCCTCCACCTCTCCTCTAACTCTACTATCCTCCCCTCTCCTCCACCTCTCCTCTCTCTCTCTCTCTCCTCCACCTCTCCTCCCCCTCTCCTCTCCTCCCCTCTCCTCCACCTCTCCTCTCTCTCTCTCTCCTCCACCTCTCCTCCCTCTCTCCTCTAACTCTACTCCCCTCTCCTCCACCTCTCCTCCCTCTCTCCTCCACCTCTCCTCCCTCTCTCCTCCACCTCTCCTCTAATTCTACTCTCCTCCCTCTCTCCTCTCCTCCCCCTCTCCTCTAATTCTACTCTCCTCCCTCTCTCCTCTCCTCCCCCTCTCCTCTAACTCTACTCTCCTCCCTCTCTCCTCTCCTCCCCCTCTCCTCTAACTCTACTCTCCTCCCCTCTCCTCCACCTCTCCTCCCTTTCTCCTCCACCTCTCCTCCACCTCCCCTCTCCTCCACCTCTCCTCCCTCTCTCTCTCCTCCACCTTCCTCCCTCTCTCCTCTACCTCTACTCTCCTCCTCCTCTCCCCCACCTGTCCTTCACCTCTCCTCTACCTGTCCTCCACCTCTCCTCCACCTGTCCTCCACCTCTCCTCCGCCTGTCCTCTACCTGTCCTCCACCTCTCCTCCGCCTGTCCTCCGCCTGTCCTCCACCTCTCCTCTCCTCCACCTGTCCTCCACCTCTCCTTCACCTGTCTTCCACCTCTCCTCCACCTGTCCTCCACCTCTCCTCTCCTCTCCTCCACCTCTCCTCCCCTCTTTCTCTCCTCCAGCTGTCCTCCACCTCTCCTCTCCTCCCTCTCTCCTCCACCTCTCCTCCACCTGTCCTCCACCTCTCCTCCACCTGTCCTCCACCTGTCCTCCACCTCTCCTCTCCTCCCCTCCCTCTCTCCTCTAACTCTACTATCCTCCCCTCTCCTCCACCTCTCCTCCACCTCCCCTCTCATCCCTCTCTCCTCCACCTTCCTCCCTCTCTCCTCCACCTCTCCTCCCTCTCTCCTCCACCTCCCCTCTCCCCCCTCTCTCCTCTACCTGTCCTTCACCTCTCCTCTCCTCCACCTCTCCTCCACCTGTCCTCTCCTCCACCTGTCCTCCACCTCTCCTCCCTCTCCTCCCTTCCCCTGCCCTCTTCTTTGGTCAGGTCAATTAGACTAGGTCTGTAGTACACCATAGGGGATATGTGCCATTTGAGAGGCACCCTAGAGTGGAGGAGAGAGGTTGAGGACAGATGGAGTGGAGGACCTCTCTTATCACCAACTCTTTTACAAGGCCTCCGAGAGGAAGGGTGAAAGGATGAGAGGGAGATTCCGCACATTTCCTCTCTCAATTGGCAATTTCCTACAAGAGCCCCCAGAGCCAGGGCGTGACAAGGATAATATTGGACTGGTTGAGAGAGGGTAAGGAGAGGACTAGGATAATATTGGACTGGTTGAGAGAGAGGGTAAGGAGAGGACTAGGATAATATTGGACTGATTGAGAGAGAGGGTAAGGAGAGGACTAGGATAATATTGGACTGGTTGAGAGCAGGTAAGGAGAGGACTAGGATAATATTGGACTGGTTGAGAGCGGGTAAGGAGAGGACTAGGATAATATTGGACTGGTTGAGAGCGGGTAAGGAGAGGACTAGGATAATATTGGACTGGTTGAGAGAGAGGGTAAGGAGAGGACTAGGATAATATTGGACTGGTTGAGAGAGAGGGTAAGGAGAGGACTAGGATAATATTGGACTGGTTGAGAGAGAGGGTAAGGAGAGGACTAGGATAATATTGGACTGGTTGAGTGTCACGACTTCCGCCGAGGCTGCCTCCTCTCCTTGTTCGGGCAGGGTTCGACGTTCTGACCACTGCCGCCCCAATCATCATCACATTTGTCTTGTCTGGTCAATCACACACACACACACACACACACACACACACCTGGTTCTAATCCCCTCATTAGTATGTGTATAAGTGTTGCTTCTGCCCCCCTTGTCCTTGTGGGTAATTGTTATTTGTGAGAGTAGTGGAGCTCGGTGGAGCTACTCATAACATTGTGTTGCCAGGGTAGATTTCCCCTGTGCCTATTTATTATTGGATTCCGTTACAGTGTATTTGCCAGGGATGATGGTTTCCCCTGTTTCGTTGATGCTATTTGAGCGCATTTAAGTGTCAACAAAGGAATAAACTCTGTATTCGGTGATTACCCTCCTGTGCCTATCTCCTTTAATCACACTCATCATATTGAGAGAGAGAAAGAGAGGGTAAGGAGAGGACTAGGATAATATTGGACAGTATTCAATAACCAGGGGTATATACTGTCTACTATATACTGTATTCAATAAGCAGGGGTATATACTGTCTACTATATACTGTATTCAATAACCAGGGGTATATACTGTCTCCTATATACTGTATTCAATAAGCAGGGGTATATACTGTCTACTATATACTGTATTCAATAAGCAGGGGTATATAGTGTCTACTATATACTGTATTCAATAAGCAGGGGTATATAGTGTCTACTATATACTGTATTCAATAACCAGGGGTATATACTGTCTACTATATACTGTATCCAATAACCAGGGGTATATACTGTCTCCTATATACTGTATTCAATAACCAGGGGTATATAGTGTCTACTATATACTGTATTCAATAACCAGGGGTATATACTGTCTCCTATATACTGTATTCAATAAGCAGGGGTATATACTGTCTATTATATACTGTATTCAATAAGCAGGGGTATATACTGTCTACTATATACTGTATTCAATAAGCAGGGGTATATAGTGTCTACTATATACTGTATTCAATAACCAGGGATATATACTGTCTATTATATACTGTATTCAATAAGCAGGGATATATACTGTCTACTATATACTGTATTCAATAACCAGGGGTATATACTGTCTACTATATACTGTATTCAATAACCAGGGATATATACTGTCTATTATATACTGTATTCAATAAGCAGGGGTATATACTGTCTACTATATACTGTATTCAATAAGCAGGGGTATATAGTGTCTACTATATACTGTATTCAATAAGCAGGGGTATATACTGTCTACTATATACTGTATTCAATAAGCAGGGGTATATAGTGTCTACTATATACTGTATTCAATAAGCAGGGGTCTATACTGTCTACTATATACTGTATTCAATAACCAGGGGTATATAGTGTCTACTATATACTGTATTCAATAACCAGGGGTATATAGTGTCTACTATATACTGTATTCAATAACCAGGGGTATATAGTGTCTATTATATACTGTATTCAATAAGCAGGGGTATATAGTGTCTACTATATACTGTATTCAATAACCAGGGGTATATAGTGTCTATTATATACTGTATTCAATAAGCAGGGGTATATAGTGTCTACTATATACTGTATTCAATAAGCAGGGGTCTATACTGTCTATTATATGCTGTATTCAATAAGCAGGGGTATATAGTGTCTACTATATACTGTATTCAATAACCAGGGGTATATACTGTCTACTATATACTGTATCCAATAACCAGGGGTATATACTGTCTCCTATATACTGTATTCAATAACCAGGGGTATATAGTGTCTACTATATACTGTATTCAATAACCAGGGGTATATACTGTCTCCTATATACTGTATTCAATAAGCAGGGGTATATACTGTCTATTATATACTGTATTCAATAAGCAGGGGTATATACTGTCTACTATATACTGTATTCAATAAGCAGGGGTATATAGTGTCTACTATATACTGTATTCAATAACCAGGGATATATACTGTCTATTATATACTGTATTCAATAAGCAGGGATATATACTGTCTACTATATACTGTATTCAATAACCAGGGGTATATACTGTCTACTATATACTGTATTCAATAACCAGGGATATATACTGTCTATTATATACTGTATTCAATAAGCAGGGGTATATACTGTCTACTATATACTGTATTCAATAAGCAGGGGTATATAGTGTCTACTATATACTGTATTCAATAAGCAGGGGTATATACTGTCTACTATATACTGTATTCAATAAGCAGGGGTATATAGTGTCTACTATATACTGTATTCAATAAGCAGGGGTCTATACTGTCTACTATATACTGTATTCAATAACCAGGGGTATATAGTGTCTACTATATACTGTATTCAATAACCAGGGGTATATAGTGTCTACTATATACTGTATTCAATAACCAGGGGTATATAGTGTCTATTATATACTGTATTCAATAAGCAGGGGTATATAGTGTCTACTATATACTGTATTCAATAAGCAGGGGTCTATACTGTCTATTATATGCTGTATTCAATAAGCAGGGGTATATACTGTCTACTATATACTGTATTCAATAACCAGGGGTATATAGTGTCTACTATATACTGTATTCAATAAGCAGGGGTATATACTGTCTACTATATACTGTATTCAATAACCAGGGGTATATACTGTCTACTATATACTGTATTCAATAACCAGGGGTATATAGTGTCTACTATATACTGTATTCAATAAGCAGGGGTATATAGTGTCTACTATATACTGTATTCAATAACCAGGGGTATATAGTGTCTACTATATACTGTATTCAATAAGCAGGGGTATATAGTGTCTACTATATACTGTATTCAATAACCAGGGGTATATACTGTCTACTATATACTGTATTCAATAACCAGGGGTCTATACTGTCTCCTATATACTGGGGTATATAGTGTCTACTATATACTGTATTCAATAAGCAGGGGTATATACTGTCTACTATATACTGTATTCAATAAGCAGGGGTATATAGTGTCTACTATATACTGTATTCAATAAGCAGGGGTCTATACTGTCTACTATATACTGTATTCAATAACCAGGGGTATATAGTGTCTACTATATACTGTATTCAATAACCAGGGGTATATAGTGTCTACTATATACTGTATTCAATAACCAGGGGTATATAGTGTCTATTATATACTGTATTCAATAAGCAGGGGTATATAGTGTCTACTATATACTGTATTCAATAAGCAGGGGTCTATACTGTCTATTATATGCTGTATTCAATAAGCAGGGGTATATACTGTCTACTATATACTGTATTCAATAACCAGGGGTATATAGTGTCTACTATATACTGTATTCAATAAGCAGGGGTATATACTGTCTACTATATACTGTATTCAATAACCAGGGGTATATACTGTCTACTATATACTGTATTCAATAACCAGGGGTATATAGTGTCTACTATATACTGTATTCAATAAGCAGGGGTATATAGTGTCTACTATATACTGTATTCAATAACCAGGGGTATATAGTGTCTACTATATACTGTATTCAATAAGCAGGGGTATATAGTGTCTACTATATACTGTATTCAATAACCAGGGGTATATACTGTCTATTATATACTGTATTCAATAAGCAGGGGTATATACTGTCTACTATATACTGTATTCAATAAGCAGGGGTATATACTGTCTACTATATACTGTATTCAATAACCAGGGGTATATACTGTCTACTATATACTGTATTCAATAACCAGGGGTATATACTGTCTACTATATACTGTATTCAATAACCAGGGGTATATACTGTCTACTATATACTGTATTCAATAACCAGGGGTATATACTGTCTACTATATATACCAGCTGGATTGATCGACTGCAGGACTGAAAGACTAGAGGAGAAAGACGGATGGATTCAATGTGATACTGTTCAGTATCTGTACTTTACTATTTATATCTTTGACAACTTTTACTTCACTACATTCCTAAAGAAAATTATGTACTTTTTACTCCATACATTTTGCCTGACACCCAAAAGTATTTTTTTTATGCTTAGCAGGACAGGAAAATTGTCTAATTCACACAGTTATCAAGAGAACATCCCCGGTGATCCCTACTGCCTCTGATCTGGGTGACTCAGTTGGTGTGTGCCTCTGGCTATCCGTAAATTTAAAAAACAAGAAAATGATGCCATCTGGTTTGCTTAATATAATACATTTTAAATGATTTATACTTTTGAGTATATTTTAGCAATTCAATTTACTTTTGATACTTAAGTATTTTTAAAACAAATACTTTTACTCAAGTAGTATTTTACTGGGTGACTTTCACTTTTACTTGAGTCATTTTCTATGAAGGTATCTTTACTTTTACTCAAGTATGACAATTGGGTACTTTTTCCACCACTGAGGAATATGTGTGTGTGTGTATGTGTGCAGACCTCCACTAGCAGCCCAGGGGAAACTTCACAACACATTTAGCCTTGTTCCACCGCAGCAATGCCCTCCTATCTGTCACCCAGCCTGCCCCCTCGTCTATACACATCATCGTCTCACTCTCCTCCTTCTCACCCCATCCTATTCTTTCCTCTCCATCCCTCTTTCTCAATAATCATCTCTCTCCATATCATATGATATAATCTCTCCTCCTCCTCCCATGTTCATCCCTCTCTCTCCTGTACTCCTCTCTCTCTCTCTCTCTCTCTCTCTCTCTCTCTCTCTCTCTCTCTCTCTCTCTATATATATATATATACTACCCTCTCCATCTCTCTCTCTCTCTCCTGTACTCCTCTCTCTCTCTCTCTCTCTCCCCCCCCTCTCTCTCTTTCTCTCTCTCTCTCTCTCTCTCTCTCTCTCTGTCTCTTTCTCGCTCTCTCTCTCGCTCTCTCTCTCTCTCTCTCTCTCTCTCTCTCTCTCTCTCTCTCTCTCTCTCTCTCTCTCTCTCTCTCTCTGTCTCTCTCTCTCTCTCTCTCTCTCTCTCTCCATCTCTCTCTCTCTCTCTCCTCTCTCTCTCTCTCTATATATATATATATATATATATATACTACCCTCTCCATCTCTCTCTCTCTTCTTCCCTCTCCAGTCTCCTCTTCCCCTGTGATAAATCCCTAGTATATTCAGTCCTCTCTATCTGACCTACCTCCCACTGTGTGGCTGGCTGGGTATCAGTCCTCTCTATCTGCCCTACCTCCCATTGTGTGGCTGGCTGGGTATCAGTCCTCTCTATCTGCCCTACCTCCCACTGTGTGGCTGGCTGGGTATCAGTCCTCTCTATCTGCCCTACCTCCCACTGTGTGGCTGGCTGGGTATCAGTCCTCTCTATCTGCCCTACCTCCCACTGTGTGGCTGGCTGGGTATCAGTCCTCTCTATCTGCCCTACCTCCCACTGTGTGGCTGGCTGGGTATCAGTCCTCTCTATCTGCCCTACCTCCCACTGTGTGGCTGGCTGGGTATCAGTCCTCTCTATCTGCCCTACCTCCCACTGTGTGGCTGGCTGGGTATCAGTCCTCTCTATCTGCCCTACCTCCCACTGTGTGGCTGGCTGGGTATCAGTCCTCTCTATCTGCCATACCTCCCACTGTGTGGCTGGCTGGGTATCAGTCCTCTCTATCTGCCCTACCTCCCATTGTGTGGCTGGCTGGGTATCAGTCCTCTCTATCTGCCCTACCTCCCACTGTGTGGCTGGCTGGGTATCAGTCCTCTCTATCTGCCCTACCTCCCACTGTGTGGCAGGCTGGGTATCAGTCCTCTCTATCTGCCCTACCTCCCACTGTGTGGCTGGCTGGGTATCAGTCCTCTCTATCTGCCCTACCTCCCACTGTGTGGCTGGCTGGGTATCAGTCCTCTCTATCTGCCCTACCTCCCACTGTGTGGCTGGCTGGGTATCAGTCCTCTCTATCTGCCCTACCTCCCACTGTGTGGCTGGCTGGGTATCAGTCCTCTCTATCTGCCCTACCTCCCACTGTGTGGCTGGCTGGGTATCAGTCCTCTCTATCTGCCCTACCTCCCACTGTGTGGCTGGCTGGGTATCAGTCCTCTCTATCTGCCCTACCTCCCACTGTGTGGCTGGCTGGGTATCAGTCCTCTCTATCTGCCCTACCTCCCACTGTGTGGCTGGCTGGGTATCAGTCCTCTCTATCTGCCCTACCTCCCACTGTGTGGCTGGCTGGGTATCAGTCCTCTCTATCTGCCCTACCTCCCACTGTGTGGCTGGCTGGGTATCAGTCCTCTCTATCTGCCCTACCTCCCACTGTGTGGCTGGCTGGGTATCAGTGTTCTGAAAGCAGAAAGTCAGGAAATCTCCCTCTCTCTCCCCCACCCCGACCCTCCCTCCCTCTCCCCCACCCCGACCCTCCCTCCCTCTCTCTCCCCCACCCCGACCCTCCCTCTCTCTCCCCCACCCCGACCCTCCCTCCCTCTATCTCCCTCTCTCTCCCACACCCCTCCCCTAACCCAGACGATGCTGGGCCAAACCCTCCCCTAACCCGGACGACACTGGGCCAAACCCTCCCCTAACCCGGACGACACTGGGCCAAACCCTCCCCTAACCTGGACGACACTGGGCCAAACCCTCCCCTAACCTGGACGACACTGGGCCAAACCCTCCCCTAACCTGGACGACACTGGGCCAAACCCTCCCCTAACCTGGACGACACTGGGCCAAACCCTCCCCTAACCCGGACGATGCTGGGCCAAACCCTCCCCTAACCTGGACGACACTGGGCCAAACTCTCCCCTAACCTGGACGATGCTGGGCCAAACCCTCCCCTAACCTGGACGATGCTGGGCCAAACCCTCCCCTAACCCGGACGATGCTGGGCCAAACCCTCCCCTAACCTGGACGACACTGGGCCAAACCCTCCCCTAACCCGGACGATGCTGGGCCAAACCCTCCCCTAACCTGGACGACACTGGGCCAAACCCTCCCCTAACCTGGACGACACTGGGCCAAACCCTCCCCTAACCCGGACGATGCTGGGCCAAACCCTCCCCTAACCTGGACGATGCTGGGCCAAACCCTCCCCTAACCCGGACGATGCTGGGCCAATTGTGCGCTGCCAAATGGGACTCCCGGTCACGGCCGGTTGTGACACAGCCTGGGATCGAACCCGGGTCTGTAGTGACGCCTCAGGCACTGAGATGAAGTGCCTTAGACCGCTGTACCACTTGGGAGGCCCCGTTCCTCTCCTTTTCAACCCAGATAAAGATGGTTTAGGCAAAACTCCTCTGTTGTCAGAAGTGTTGTACTACGTAGAGCCAGAGAGGACAGCCGGATGAGGGCGTTGGTACATTTAAATTGTGTTTCTGTGATGTCACAGAGCTTGATATTTGGACTGTTGGTAGATTATTGTTTGTGCTCACATAGCCAACATATACACAGTTGGTTAGTGTGGATCAAACCCAGCATTGTTTACTGAGAGGGGCACCTCTGGCCTTGAAAAACACATTTATCCTTCTCCATCTCAACATACTGTGTGTGTGTGTGTATTCTGCAGCCCCAACACTGATCATTTGAAAGGCAAAGTACTGATGTCAGCTCTTAGGCATGCAGTCCTAATCCATGGCTCCACCACTTCACCTCTCTCTCTCTCTCTCTCTCTCTCTCTCTCTCTCTCTCTCTCTCTCTCCCTCCCTCTCTCCCTCTCTCCCTCTCTCCCTCTCTCCCTCTCTCCCTCCCTCTCTCCCTCTCTCCCTCCCTCTCTCCCTCTCTCCCTCCCTCCCTCCCTCCCTCACTGATGACAAAGCCATGCTTTTACGATTCCCCTCTGAAGGACACACAGGCAAGAAACACTATGAGGGTAAAGACTGAGACATCTACCTGTATGAGGGTAGACACTGAAATATCTACCTGTATGAGGGTAGAGACTGAGACATCTACCTGTATGAGGGTAGAGACTGAGACATCTACCTGTATGAGGGTAGAGACTGAGACATCTACCTGTATGAGGGTAGACACTGAAATATCTACCTGTATGAGGGTAGAGACTGAGACATCTACCTGTATGAGGGTAGACACTGAAATATCTACCTGTATGAGGGTAGAGACTGAGACATCTACCTGTATGAGGGTTTAGACTGAGACATCTACCTGTATGAGGGTAGACACTGAAATATCTACCTGTATGAGGGTAGAGACTGAGACATCTACCTGTATGAGGGTAGAGACTGAGACATCTACCTGTATGAGGGTAGAGACTGAGACATCTACCTGTATGAGGGTAGAGACATCTACCTGTATGAGGGTAGAGACTGAGACATCTACCTGTATGAGGGTAGACACTGAAATATCTACCTGTATGAGGGTAGACACTGATAAAATAGACTATATAATGTAGATAAAAAATACTAGATACTGTAGATGAAAGGGACTAGATACTGTAGATGAAAGGGACTAGATACTGCAGATAAAATAGATTAGATACTGTACATAAAAAATATTAGTTACTGTTGATAAATAATACTACACTACCAGTCAAAAGTTTGGACACACCTACTCATTCAAGGATTTGTCTATATATATAAAAAAAAAGAATACATTGTAGAATAATAGTGAAGACATCAAAACTATGAAATAACACATATGGAATCATGTAGTAAATAACCAAAGAAGATACTCCAATCTCCGCTGTGGCGCTTTGCAGCTCCTTCAGAGTTATCTTTGGTCTCTTTGTTGCCTCTCTGATTAATGCCCTCCTTGCCTGGTCATTGAGTTTTGGTGGGAGGCCCTCTCTTGGCAGGTTTGTTGTGGTACCATATTCTTTCCATTTTTTAATAATGGATTGAATGGTGCTCCGTGGGATGTTCAAAGTTTCTGATATTTTTTTATAACCCAACCCTGATCTGTACTTCTCCACAACTTTGTCCCTGACCTGTTTGGAGAGCTGCTTCGTCTTCATAGTGCCGCTTGCTTGGTGGTGCCCCTTGCTTAGTGGTGTTGCAGACTCTGGGGCCTTTCAGAACAGGTGTATATATACTGAGAACATGTGACAGATCATGTGACACTTAGATTGCACACAGGTGGACTTTATTGAACTAATTATGTGACTTCTGAAGGTAATTGGTTGCACCAGATCTTATTTAGGGGCTTCATAACAAAGGGGGTGAATACATATGCACGCACCACTTTTCCGTAATTTATTTTGTAGAATTTTTTGAAACAAGTAATTTTTTTTATTTCACTTCACCAATGTGGACTACTTTGTGTATGTCCATTACATGAAATCCAAATAAAAATCAATTTCAAATTACAGGTTGTAATGAAACAAAATAGGAAAAACGCCAAGGGGGATGAATACTTTTGCAAGGCACTGTATATCTTATATCTAATATGCATGCCTATTTCTAATATACAGTGGGGAGAACAAGTATTTGATACACTGCCAATTTTGCAGGTTTTCCTACTTACAAAGCATGTAGAGGTCTGTAATTGTTATCATAGGTACACTTCAACTGTGAGAGACGGAATCTAAAACAAAAATACAGAGAATCACATTGTATGATTTTTAAGTAATTAATTTGCATTTTATTGCATGACATAAGTATTTGATACATCAGAAAAGCAGAACTTAATATTTGGTACAGAAACCTTTGTTTGCAATTACAGAGATCATATGTTTCCTGTAGGTCTTGACCGGGTTTGCACACACTGCAGCAGGGATTTTGGCCCACTCCTCCATACAGACCTTCTCCAGATCCTTCAGGTTTCGGGGCTGTCGCTGGGCAATACGGACTTTCAGCTCCCTCCAAAGATTTTCTATTGGGTTCAGGTCTGGAGACTGGCTAGGCCACTCCAGGACCTTGAGATGCTTCTTACGGAGCCACTTCTTAGTTGCCCTGGCTGTGTGTTTCGGGTCATTGTCATGCTGGAAGACCCAGCCACGACCCATCTTCAATGCTCTTACTGAGGGAAGGAGGTTGTTGGCCAAGATCTCGCAATACATGGCCCCATCCATCCTCCCCTCAATACGGTGCAGTCGTCCTGTCCCCTTTGCAGAAAAGCATTGCCAAAGAATGATGTTTCCACCTCCATGCTTCACGGTTGGGATGGTGTTCTTGGGGTTGTACTCACCCTTCTTCTTCCTCCAAACACGGCGAGTGGAGTTTAGACCAAAAAGCTCTATTTTTGTCTAATCAGACCACATGACCTTCTCCCATTCCTCCTCTGGATCATCCAGATGGTCATTGGCAAACTTCAGACGGGCCTGGACATGCGCTGGCTTGAGCAAGGGGACCTTGCGTGTGCTGCAGGATTTTAATCCATGACGGTGTAGTGTGTACTAATGGTTTTCTTTGAGACTGTGGTCCCAGCTCTCTTCAGATCATTGACCAGGTCCTGCCGTGTAGTTCTGGGCTGATCTCTCACCTTCCTCATGATAATTGATGCCCCACGAGGTGAGATCTTGCATGGAGCCCCAGACCGAGGGTAATTGACCGTCATCTTGAACTTCTTCCATTTTCTAATAATTGCGCCAACAGTTGTTGCCTTCTCACCAAGCTGCTTGCCTATTGTCCTGTAGCCCATCCCAGCCTTGTGCAGGTCTACAATTTTATCCCTGATGTCCTTACACAGCTCTCTTGTCTTGGCCATTGTGGAGAGGTTGGAGTCTGTTTGATTGAGTGTGTGGACAGGTGTCTTTTATACAGGTAACGAGTTCAAATAGGTGCAGTTAATACAGGTAATGAGTGGAGAACAGGAGGGCTTCTTCAAGAAAAACTAACAGGTCTGTGAGAGCCGGAATTTTTACTGGTTGGTAGGTGATCAAATACTTATGTCATGCAATAAAATGCAAATTAATTACTTAAAAATCATACAATGTGATTTTCTGGATTTTTGTTTTAGATTCCGTGTCTCACAGTTGAAGTGTACCTATGATAAAAATGACAGACCTCTACATGCTTTGTAAGTAGGAAAACCTGCAAAATCGGCAGTGTATCAAATACATGTTCTCCCCACTGTACATACCTATATCTATATCTAATATGATAGCCCTATTTGGTAAAAGACCAAGTCCATATTATGGCAAGAACAGCTCAAATAAGCAAAGAAATACAACAGTCCATCATTACTTTAAGACATGAAGGTAAGTCAATGCAGAAAATGTCAAGAACTTTGAAAGTTCCTTCAAGTGCAGTCACAAAAACCATCAAGCGCTATGATGAAACTGGCTCTCATGAGGACCGCCACAGGAATGGAAGACCCAGAGTTACCTCTGCTGCAGAGGATAAGTTCATTAGAGTTACCAGCCTCAGAAATTGCAGCCCAAATAAATGCTTCACAGAGTTCAAGTAACATACACATCTCAACATCAACTGTTCAGAGGAGACTGTGTGAATCAGGCATTCATGGTTAAATTGCAGCAAAGAAACCACTACTAAAGGACACCAATAATAAGAAGTGACTTGCTTGGGCCATGAAACACGAGCAATGGACAATAGATCCATATTTCAGATTTATGGTTCAAACCGCTGTGTCTTCGTGAGACGTGGTGTGGGTGAACAGATGATCTCCGCATGTGTATTTCCCCCCGTAAAGCATAGAGGAGGATGTGTTATGGTGTGGGGATCCTTTGCTTGTGACACTGTTGGTGATTTATTTTGAATTCAAGGCACACTTAACCAGCATGGCTACCACAGCATTCTGCAGCGGTACACCATCGCATCTGGTTTGGGCTTAGTGGGACTATCATTTGTTTTTCAACAGGACATTGCCCCAACACACCTCCAGGCTGTGTAAGGGCTATTTTACCAAGAATGAGAGTGATGGAGTGCTGCATCAGATGACCTGTCCTCCACAATCCCCCGACCTCAACCCAATTGAGATGTTTTGGGATGAGTCAAATGGCAGAGTGAAGGAAAAGCAGCCAACAAGTGCTCAGCATATGTGGGAACTCCTTCAAGACTGTTGGAAAAGCATTCCAGGTGAAGCTGGTTGAGAGAATGCCAAGAGTGTGCAAAGCTGTCATCAAGGCAAAGGGTGACTATTTGAAGAATCTCAAATATAAAATATATTTTGATTTGTTGAACACTTTTCTGTTACTACATGATTCCATATGTGTTATTTCATAGTTTTGATGTCTTTACTATTATTCTACAAATGTAAAAAATAGTAAAAACCAAGAAAAACCCTTGAATGAGTAGGTGTGTCCAAACTTTTGACTGGTAGTGTATATACTGTAGATAAAACAGACTAGATACTATAGATAAAATAGAATCGACCTTCGTCTCCCGAGCCCGTTGCGGAGATACAGCGAGGAGACAAGATCGAAATTGGGGAGAAAAAGAGGGTAAAATAAAAAAAAATTAAATAACAATAATGTGTCTGTGTGTTGTTGTTAATAGCCCTATTGTCCCTTCATCTCCAAGCCTCATCATCAAACTGAGATGAATTAATGAAAGATTGATGGAGAGGGAAAGATATCTTGTTGCTTTATGTTTTTAAAACCCCGATTGGAGAACCAACGTGGAATAAATGAGGTTCACCAGACCTCTCATATAAACACTTCGCTTTGTGGCAGTTTCATTACAGCATTAACATGCATTAAGTCTTTAAGTCTTGAACAGGGTTTTGGAGAATGGCTCATTTCAGACCACTCGTTCAAATATCATGAATTCCAAACTTTGGGCCTGTTTCTCATGACGTATATGAAACAAATAGATTTCATACAATAATGTGCATTAAGTCTTGAACAAGTTTTGTAGAATGTATGTTAGCTACACTTCCAGCTTGCTTTGTACCCCCTACCCCTTTCAAACAGACAACCTGAACCTGTAAACAGAAGGTCCTCTGAATGAATAGGTTGAGACTTACACTTTCCACTGGTAGACGGTGACAGGGGGGTTAGCGTCAGCGTTGCAGGTGAGGCTGACGTCCTGACGGTTCAGGTACCAGTTACCATCGAAGCCCTCAATCTTCACCTCCGGTTCATCTGTCAGGGACAGATAGATGGTGTCAGAATAGTACAGTATTGTCTGATTCACACCATAGGGTCGACCTGAACCGTACTAACACAGATATTTTCACATTGTCCTTCACCTGCATGGTTCAAACAACTACAGTGGATTCAGAACCAGGCCAGATCAGTACAGCTCCGTTTGGATCAGGGAAAAGCCCTTACAGATGTAGGATCTTAATTTGAGACAGTTTGCTACAGCAGGGAAATTATCCTGCAGCAAGGAAATGTGAATTATTATGTGTATTATAATTAATGGACATTTTTGTAGGGGCTGATACACTTTTTGTTAGGGAAAATCAAGTCTGATATTTAAAAATGGGAAATTACTAACTTTAGATGCTTTTTAAAACCTTGAATAAACTACAAGTTTTCATTTCCTGCTGTGCAGGAAAATTCTCAGCAACAAAAGAGTGATGAAATGAAGATCCTACATCTGTATATCTCCCATTCCCACCACCACTGTGACTGTGTCCCAACACTCCTCTACAGATCATCACACCACCACTGTGACTTTGTCCCATTACTCCTCTACAGATCATCACACCACCACTGTGACTTTGTCCCATTACTCCTCTACAGATCATCACACCACCAGTGTGACTGTGTCTTAACACTCCTCTACAGATCATCACACCACCACTGTGACTGTGTCCCAACACTCCTCTACAGATCATCACACCACCACTGTGACTGTGTCCCAAAACTCCTCTACAGATCATCACACCACCACGGTGACTGTGTCCCAAAACTCCTCTAGAGATCATCACATAATCTCACATGGCCTCTCCTATCATTGCTACGCAGACGACACACAATTCATCTTCTCCTTTCCCCCTTCTGATAACCAGGTGGCGAATCGCATCTCTGCATGTCTGGCAGACATA
>NC_140013.1:45646013-45651013 GCF_964263955.1 Coregonus lavaretus | reverse complement strand
CGGCGCTTGAAACGCCAAGGTAGTGGGTTCGATCCCCGGGACCACCCATACACAAAAAAATGTATGCACGCATGACTGTAAGTCGCTTTGGATAAAAGCGTCTGCTAAATGGCATATTATTTATTTATTTATTTATTTATCTCCAACACCTTCACAGAAACACAGTCTGGCTGAGTGGCCTGACATCTCCAACACCTTCACAGAAACACAGCCTGGCTGAGTGGCCTGACATCTCCAACACCTTCACAGAAACACAGTCTGGCTGAGTGACCTGACATCTCCAACACCTTCACAGAAACACAGCCTGGCTGAGTGGCCTGACATCTCCAACACCTTCACAGAAACACAGCCTGGCTGAGTGGCCTGACATCTCCAACACCTTCACAGAAACACAGCCTGGCTGAGTGGCCTGACATCTCCAACACTTTCACAGAAACACAGCCTGGCTGAGTGGCCTGGCATCTCCAACACCTTCACAGAAACACAGCCTGGCTGAGTGGCCTGACATCTCCAACACCTTCACAGAAACACAGCCTGGCTGAGTGGCCTGGCATCTCCAACACCTTCACAGAAACACAGCCTGGCTGAGTGGCCTGACATCTCCAACACCTTCACAGAAACACAGCCTGGCTGAGTGACAGGTCTTCCAAGGTTAGAGCGCTTTAGTGTCTGACCTCACAATTACTTACTTCATAGCATGTTAAGGGCAGGTCAAGGGCAGGTCAAGGGCAGGTCAACGGCAGGTCAAGGGCAGGTCAAGGGCAGGGTATGTTTCTTATTGTGCCCCTTTTCAAGACATCATCTCACATAGCTGTAACATTCTCTTGGTTCTCACGTCTAATTGACTAGAATGTCTTATTGGGTTGTTGAGCCTTACCAAACACAGAGAGGTTGATATTGTGTTAACTCGTCCTTACCAAACACAGTGAGGTTGATATTGTGTTAACTCGTCCTTACCAAACACAGTGAGGTTGATATTGTGTTAACTCGTCCTTACCAAACACAGTGAGGTTGATATTGTGTTAACTCGTCCTTACCAAACACAGTGAGGTTGATATTGTGTTAACTCGTCCTTACCAAACACAGTGAGGTTGATATTGTGTTAACTCGTCCTTACCAAACACAGTGAGGTTGATATTGTGTTAACTCGTCCTTACCAAACACAGTGAGGTTGATATTGTGTTAACTCGTCCTTACCAAACACAGTGAGGTTGATATTGTGTTAACTCGTCCTTACCAAACACAGTGAGGTTGATATTGTGTTAACTCGTCCTTACCAAACACAGTGAGGTTGATATTGTGTTAACTCGTCCTTACCAAACACAGTGAGATTGATATTGTGTTAACTCGTCCTTACCAAACACAGTGAGGTTGATATTGTGTTAACTCGTCCTTACCAAACACAGTGAGGTTGATATTGTGTTAACTCGTCCTTACCAAACACAGTGAGGTTGATATTGTGTTAACTCGTCCTTACCAAACACAGTGAGGTTGATATTGTGTTAACTCGTCCTTACCAAACACAGTGAGGTTGACCATGTTCTCTCGGTTCCCAGCAGGGAAGGTGGTGTACTCGCAAATGTATGCGGCCTCATCAGATAGCCTCAGGTTGGAGAACATGATGGTGGTATCCTCCAGAGACGGGGTGCGGTGACGGACCGCCGGCTGCTTGAAGGTTACCCTCTCCTTGAAGGGCGGGAGCACGGACACCCCCAGCGAGGGGTTGGCGATGGCCACGTTCTGTTTGGTGCCGTTCAGGAACTTCTGCCATGTGACCTGAGAGATCTTGACCGGGGGGTTGGAGTTAACGAAGATACAACGCAGCTCCACCTGGGAACCCACGAAGCCTGACTTAATGGAGTCCATCTGGACACTCTGTCCATCTCCAGCTGAGAGGAGGAGAGAGGGGGAGGAGAGGAGAGGGAGAGGAGAGAGGAGAGAGGGGGAGGAGAGAGGGGGAGGAGAGGAGAGAAAGAGAGAGTGGTGGGGGGCGAGAGAGAGAGGGAAGGAGAGGGAAGGAGCGGGAAGGAGAGAGAAGGAGAGGGAAGGAAAGAGAAGGAGAGGGAAGGAGAGAGAAGGAGAGGGAAGGAGAGGGAAGGAGAGAGAAGGAGAGGGAAGGAGAGAGAAGGAGAGGGAAGGAGAGAGAAGGAGAGGGAAGGAAAACAGAAAACAACAACATTTAATTATGATCTACAAGTCAATTCCATCCTACTAGGCAGTGCGTACACACACACACACACACACACACCATCCACATACACACACACACACACACACACACGCGCACAAACACACACACTGCCAGCTCCACATACTTAATCAGAGATACACCACCCACCCCGAGTTCCACAAAACAAACCTGATCCCTAAACCTCGACACTTAGACGTCCTCCAGTGATTGTTGAAAAGTGATATCCCAGTATAAATACAGCAAAGTACACACACTAAAGGGTCAAAAAGTATGTTTTGAGCAGAATAGTGTTTTTTAGACAACTGTGAACTTCAAGGAGTTGGTCTGATGGGAATCCGTGATGTCATCAGCCTCCCCCTTGCTTGAGGAACAGAGGAGTAGAGGAGCAATAGAGTAGAGGTCTTCACGGGTCCACCCGAACCTGATTACCCGGGACCCGACCAGGTCCAACGTTCTGTAGCTGACCCTCACACCGGGATGGTTTACTGAGACTACCTGGCACCAGACTAGCTTCTCCTCTACCCCCCCTTCTCATCTACCCCCCCTTCTCATCTTCTCCTCTACCCCCCCTTCTCATCTTCTCATTTCTCATCTACCCCCCCTTCTCATCTTCTCATTTCTCATCTACCCCCCCTTCCTATTTTCTCCTCTACCCCCCCTTCTCATCTTCTCATCTTCTCCTCTACCCCCCCTTCTCATCTTCTCCTCTACCCCCCCTTCTCATCTTCTCCTCTACCCCCCCTTCTCATCTTCTCCTCTACCCCCCCCTTCCTATCTTCTCCTCTACCCCCCCCTTTTCATCTTCTCTCTACCCCCCTTCCTATCTTCTCCTCTACCCCCCTTCTCATCTTCTCATCTTCTCCTCTACCCCCCCTTCTCATCTTCTCCCCTACCCCCCCTCTCATCTTCTCCTCTACCCCCCTTCTCATCTTCTCCTCTACCCCCCTTCCTATCTTCTCCTCTACCCCCCTTCTCATCTTCTCATCTTCTCCTCTACCCCCCCTTCTCATCTTCTCATCTACCCCCCTTCTCATCTTCTCCTCTACCCCCCTTCTCATCTTCTCCTCTACCCCCCCTTCTCATCTTCTCCTCTACCCCCCCTTCCTATCTTCTCCTCTACCCCCCTTCTCATCTTCTCATCTTCTCCTCTACCCCCCCTTCTCATCTTCTCATCTACCCCCTTCTCATCTTCTCCTCTACCCCCCCTTCTCATCTTCTCCTCTACCCCCCCCTTCTCATCTACCCCCCTTCTCATCTTCTCCTCTACCCCCCTTCTCCTCTTCTCCTCCTCTTCTCCTCCACAGACCCTGTGTCCCTGCTCAGCTACTTTATTTCATTGTATTACAGCTGGTTCATCAGTTGTGGCAGCACTGAAACAACAAAACAGAGAGAGAGAGAGAGAGAGAGAGAGAGAGAGAGAGAGAGGGGGGGGAGAGAGAGAGAGAGAGAGAGAGAGAGAGAGGGAGAGAGAGAGAGAGAGAGAGAGAGAGAGAGAGAGAGAGAGAGAGAGAGAGAGAGAGAGAGAGAGAGAGAGAGAGAGAGAGAGAGGAGAGAGAGAGAGAGAGAGAGAGAGAGGGAGAGAGAGAGGAGAGAGAAGAGAGAGAAGAGAGAGAGAGAGAAGAGAGAGAGAGAGAGAGAGAGAGAGAGAGAGAGAGAGAGAGAGAAGAGAGAGAGGGGGGAGAGAGAGAGAGAGAGAAAGAGAGAGAGAGAGAGAGAGAAGAGAGAGAGGGGGGGAGAGAGAGCAAGAGAGAGATAGATAATCCTCTGCGAGGATCCTCTGAGATCCTCTCTGAGAGAGAGATAATCCTCTGCATTATCATTAACAGCAGACTAGTTCATTTCCTCAGTGAAAACAATGTACTGAGCAAATGTCAAATTGGCTTTTACCAAATTACCGTACGACAGACCACGTATTCACCCTGCACACCCTAATTGACAAACAAACAAACCAAACAAAGGCAAAGTCTTCTCATGCTTTGTTGATTTCAAAAAAGCTTTGACTCAATTTGGCATGAGGGTCTGCTATACAAATTGATGGAAAGTGGGGTTGGGGAAAAACATACGACATTATAAATCCATGTACACAAACAACAAGTGTGCGGTTAAAATTGGCAAAAAACACACACATTTCTTTCCACAGGGCCGTGGGGTGAGACAGGGATGCAGTTTAAGCCCCACCCTCTTCAACATATATATCAACGAATTGGCGAGGGCACTAGAACAGTCTGCAGCACCCGGCCTCACCCTACTAGAATCTGAAGTCAAATGTCTTCTGTTTGCTGACGATCTGGTGCTTCTGTCACCAACCAAGGAGGGCCTACAACAGCACCTAGATCTTCTGCACAGATTCTGTCAGACTGGGCCCTGACAGTAAATCTCAGTAAGACAAAAATAATGGTGTTCCAAAAAAGGTCCAGTTGCCAGGACCACAAATACAAATTCCATCTAGACACCGTTGCCCTAGAGCACACAAAAAACTATACATACCTCGGCCTAAACATCAGCGCCACAGGTAACTTCCACAAAGCTGTGAACGATCTGAGAGACAAGGCAAGAAGGGCCTTCTATGCCATCAAAAGGAACATAAATTTGACATACCAATTAGGATCTGGCTAAAAATACTTGAATCAGTTATAGAACCCATTGCCCTTTATGGTTCTGAGGTCTGGGGTCCGCTCACCAACCAAGAATTCACAAAATGGGACAAACACCAAATTGAGACTCTGCATGCAGAATTCTGCAAAAACATCCTCCGTGTACAACGTAAAACACCAAATAATGCATGCAGAGCAGAATTAGGCCAATACCC
>NC_140013.1:45643948-45645813 GCF_964263955.1 Coregonus lavaretus | reverse complement strand
AGAGAGGGATGAGGGAGAGAGAGAGGGATGGAGGGAGAGAGAGAGGGATGGAGGGAGAGAGAGAGGGATGGAGGGAGAGAGAGGAGGGAGGGATGCAGGGAGAGAGAGAGGGAGGGGTGCAGGGAGAGAGAGAGGGAGGGATGCAGGGAGAGAGAGAGGGAGGGATGCAGGGAGAGAGAGAGGGAGGATGCAGGAGAGAGAGAGGAGGGTGCAGGGAGAGAGAGAGGGAGGATGCAGGGAGAGAGAGAGGGAGGGATGCAGGGAGAGAGAGAGGGAGGGATGCAGGGAGAGAGAGAGGGATGGAGAGAGAGAGGGATGGAGGGAGATTCAACTACTATATTAGGCCATATTGCAGTGGTCTAAGGCACTGCATCGCAGTGCTAGCTGTGCCACTAGAGATCCTGGTTCGAATTCAGGCTCTGTCGTAGCCGGCCGCGACCGGGAGACCCATGGGGCGGCGCACAATTGGCCCAGCATCGTCCAGGGTAGGGGAGGGAATGGCCGGCAGGGATGTAGCTCAGTTGGTAGAGCATGGCGTTTGCAACGCCAGGGTTGTGGCTTTGATTCCCACGGGGGGGCCGGTATGAAAAATAAAAAAAGAATGTATGCACTCACTAACTGTAAGTCGCTCTGGATAAGAGCGTCTGCTAAATGACTAAAATGTAAATATTGGAATTACTGGCAGTCATTGAAACTGTGTAGCCAATGGAGAGCTGTGTGTTTGAGAGGAGAGTGTGTTTAACATGCTAGGACTGTAGTGCAGGGTAGGAAACTGTCTCTTAGGATCTGAACATCCAAATATCTCGCTTACACAGCAGATGATGCTATGGGCTCTCTCTCTCTCTCCCTCTCTCTCTCCCTCTCTCTCTCCCTCTCTCTCTCCCTCTCTCTCTCCCTCTCTCCCTCTCCCTCTCCCTCTCTCTCTCTCCCCTCTCTCTCTCTCTCTCTCTCTCTCTCTCTCTCTCTCTCCCTCCCTCTCTCCCTCTCTCTCTCCCTCTCTCTCTCTCCCCCTCTCTCTCTCCCTCTCTCTCTCCCTCTCTCTCTCCCTCTCTCTCTCCCTCTCTCTCTCCCTCTCTCCCTCTCCCTCTCCCTCTCCCTCCCTCAAACAAACTCTCATTTTCCACATGAAAATATTCACATCCACGCCTACGCACTGACATTAACATCATTTGAAGTTTTGCTGACATGCTCTGGACTGTACTCTGTGGCTCAGCTTGGCTCAGAAGAGAACGACACTAAGGCTCAACCCTAGGGAGTGCAGGGTAAATTGCCTGTAAACTACATGAAGTAACTGTAGGGATGGAGGGAGGGAAACATTGCTCAAGGTTTCAGTGGTGCTGTGATGTGGAGGTCCAGTTCCTCCCTGACTCCCCGCTATACTATGTCTATAGTGTTGGTTATTAGGGATGTTGGTCTACAGGTTTCAGGAAGGGTTAGGATACATGCAGTGACTCCCTCCCTGCCATGCATCTCGGGTGTATTTCAGGGGTATCAGGGGATGAAAAGGTATCTTACAGTACAGTGTTCTTCCTGTTCCTCCCTCTCTGCTATGCCATGTGTATTTACAGTGAGGAGAACAAGTATTTGATACACTGCCGATTTTTCAGGTTTTCCTACTTACAAAGCATGTAGAGGTCTGTAATTTTTATCATAGGTACACTTCAACTGTGAGAGACGGAATCTAAAACAAAAATCCAGAAAATCACATTATATGATTTTTAAGTAATTCATTTGCATTTTATTGCATGACATAAGTATTTGATCACCTACCAACCAGTAAGAATTCCGGCTCTCAAAGACCTGTTAGTTTTTCTTTAAGAAGCCCTCCTGTTCTCCACTCATTACCTGTATTAACTGCACCTGTT
>NC_140013.1:45633948-45638948 GCF_964263955.1 Coregonus lavaretus | reverse complement strand
TCTACTGTTCCCCTTTCCCTCTACTGTTCCCCTTTCCCACTACTGTTCCCCTTTCCCTCTACTGTTCCCCTTTCCCACTACTGTTCCCCTTTCCCTCTACTGTTCCCCTTTCCCTCTACTGTTCCCCTTTCCCTCTACTGTTCCCCTTTCCCTCTACTGTTCCCCTTTCCCTCTACTGTTCCCCTTTCCCTCTCCTGTTCCCCTTTCCCTCTCCTGTTCCCCTTTCCCACTACTGTTCCCCTTTCCCTCTACTGTTCCCCTTTCCCTCTACTGTTCCCCTTTCCCTCTACTGTTCCCCTTTCCCTCTACTGTTCCCCTTTCCCTCTACTGTTCCCCTTTCCCTCTCCTGTTCCCCTTTCCCTCTACTGTTCCCCTTTCCCTCTACTGTTCCCCTTTCCCTCTCCTGTTCCCCTTTCCCTCTCCTGTTCCCCTTTCCCACTACTGTTCCCCTTTCCCTCTACTGTTCCCCTTTCCCTCTACTGTTCCCCTTTCCCTCTCCTGTTCCCCTTTCCCTCCCCTTTCCCTCTCCTGTTCCCCTTTCCCTCTACTGTTCCCCTTTCCCTCTACTGTTCCCCTTTCCCTCTACTGTTCCCCTTTCCCTCCCCTTTCCCTCTCCTGTTCCCCTTTCCCTCTACTGTTCCCCTGTCCCTCTACTGTTCCCTTTTCCCTCTCCTGTTCCCCTTTCCTTAGTCTAGGGCTGCATCCGGAATGGCACCATATCCCCTGCATTACTTTTGACCAGAGGCCTAGGGAACAAGTATAGCTGTCTTCTATACTGCACTGTACCTCGCTGACTCCAATCCTTATTATGGCCAGTTCTATACTGTACTGTAAAACTGGCCTTCTTGAGACTAGTTGAGTATCTGGAGCATCAGCAATTGTGGGTTCGATTACAGGCTCAAAATGGCCAGAAACAAATAACTTTCTTCTGAAACTCGTCAGTCTATTCTTGTTCGGAGAAATGAAGGCCATTCCATGCGAGAAATTGCCAAGAAACTGAAGATCTCGTACAACGTTGTGTACTACTCCCTTCACAGAACAGCGCAAACTGGCTCTAACCAGAATAGAAAGAGGAGTGGGAGGCCCCGGTGCACAACTGAGCAAGAGGACAAATACATTAGAGTGTCTAGTTTGAGAAACAGGCGCCTCACAGGTCCTCAACTGGCAGCTTCATTAAATAGTACCCGCAAAACACCAGTCTCAACGTCAACAGTGAAGAGGCGACTCCGGCATGCTGACCTTCTAGGCAGAGTTGCAAAGAAAAAGCCGTATCTCAGACTGCCCATCTTAATCTTTTATTTTTATTGGCCAGTCTGAGATATGGCTTTTAACTCCAAACACCTTTTCGCTAATAGCAGCTGTTTAGCGGGTTAAACAAAGGTTAGCCATGTGTTGGCAAAAATGTATTAAATCAAGAAATCTTACCAGTAGCCAGCGGAACGTGGGTGCTTTTTCAAAGTCTATGTCAGATACTCCAGTGAATGCAATTAGCTCCAATGAGTGTAATTTGCTCAGTATTAAGAGTTGAGAAATAAAGTTGATATCAATAGAAAGAAGATATTATCCTATTTTTTACTGTGGGTATGTCATTCAAAATTCATATTTTTTGTAGTTGTTCATAACATTATTATATATATATATTTAAATATACCCCCGGTTGAATACCCCTGCTTTAAAGACACCCTGAAGGCCTCCCTCAAAAGCTTTAACATCGATCTAAGGTCATGGGAAAGTCTTAATCAGGGTCGTCCCACCTGGCAGAACCTCATCTGGGATGGCGCTAACATCTCTGACACCAGCAGACACAGAGACAGACCAGTATTAACAGAGCCGTCCCTCTGGAGACTGCTACCAAGATATCATGTCCAGTGAGACGTCCCTCTGGAGACTGCTACCAAGATATCATGTCCAGTGAGACGTCCCTCTGGAGACTGCTACCAAGATATCATGTCCAGTGAGACGTCCCTCAGGAGACTGCTACCAAGATATAATGTCCAGTGAGACGTCCCTCAGGAGACTGCTACCAAAATATCATGTCCAGTGAGACGTCCCTCTGGAGACTGCTACCAAGATATCATGCCCAGTGAGACGTCCCTCTGGAGACTGCTACCAAGATATCATGTCCAATGAGACGTCCCTCTGGAGACTGCTACCAAGATATCATGTCCAGTGAGACGTCCCTCAGGAGACTGCTACCAAGATATCATGCCCAGTGAAACGTCCCTCTGGAGACTGCTACCAAGATATCATGTCCAGTGAGACGTCCCTCTGGAGACTGCTACCAAGATATCATGTCCAGTGAGACGTCCCTCAGGAGACTGCTACCAAGATATCATGCCCAGTGAGACGTCCCTCAGGAGACTGCTACCAAGATATCATGCCCAGTGAGACGTCCCTCTGGAGACTGCTACCAAGATATCATGCCCAGTGAGACGTCCCTCTGGAGACTGCTACCAAGATATCATGTCCAGTGAGACGTCCCTCAGGAGACTGCTACCAAGATATCATGTCCAGTGAGACGTCCCTCGGAAGACTGCTACCAAGATATCATGTCCAGTGAGACGTCCCTCTGGAGACTGCTACCAAGATATCATGTCCAGTGAGACGTCCCTCAGGAGACTGCTACCAAGATATCATGTCCAATGAGCCAAAGAGTGTTCCGGGCTCAGATTGGTCTCGTCAGCCATCTGCCACCCACCAGACACATCCCAATGAAACGTGTCATGGTCATCATCAACATTCGATAGATGAACAAGGAAGGAAGGGTGTGTGAGGAGGTATTTAAATCAGGGATGAGCCGAAATACTTCTGTTTTTTATTTCTACCTGGTAGTTAATTGCACTCACCTGGTGTCCCAGGACTGAATTAGCCCCTGATTAGAAGGAGAGGATGAAAAACAGAGGTGTTTCGGCCCTCCAGGACCGGAATTGAAGAACCCTGTTGTAGAGTGAAGCGGCCCCATTGTGATGGTTTATGATTCTAATGTAACAGCTTGCCAGAAGATGGAAAACCCAGAAAAAAAATATGATACAATGTCTTTGTTTACATGGGGTGTTGTGTTAGTTGAACAGTACCCTAATGCTTCATGCCATGATATCAAAGTTAGTATCTGGCTACCTAGCCTTTGCTGTGACTGACTGTAGGGCATGCTTAGCTTATGTGTGACCGACCGGCTCGATTTGGTTGTATGTAGTAACATTTGAAATTGTGTTTTTTACATTGGATAAAAGTAGAGACTCAGAGCTAGAAAATTGTACCTACTGGAGAGCTCTTCTTTGTCTACACCCATTCAACATCGTTCACACCGTCTTAAGCCTTAGCCCCACCCATCTCTTTAAGGATTCACACGAGGCCATGTGCTAAAAAGAGTGAGTACGGTAGTATGGTACGGTAGTGGACTAAACAACAAAAGATTTCAAGACTAAAGGCTGGTTTATACTTTGTCTATCGACATGTCTGTAGACAGTTGTCGCAGTGACATCATGAAGACGTGACGCTTGGCATTCAGGCCAAAGAGTTCGATCTTGGTTTCATCAGACCAGAGAATCTTGTTTCTCATTGTCTGAGAGTATTTAAGTGCCTTTTGGCAAGCTCCAAGCGGGCTGTCATGTGCCTTTTACTGAGGAGTGGCAACTCTACCATAAAGGCCTGATTGGTGGAGTACTGCAGAGATGGTTGTCCTTCTGGAAGGTTCTCCCATCTCCACAGAGGAACTATAGAGCTCTGTCAGAGTGACCATTTGGTTCTTGGTCACCTCCCTGACCAAGGCCCTTCTCCCCCGATTGCTCAGCTTGGCCGGGTGGCCAGCTCTAGGAAGAGTCTTGGTGGTTCCAAACTTAAGAATGATGGATGCCACTGTGTTCTTGGGGATCTTCAATGCTGCAGAAATGTATTTGTACCCTTCCCCAGATCTGTGCCTCGACACAATCCTGTATCGGAGCTCTACGGACAATTCCTTCGACCTCATGGCTTGGTGTTTGCTCTGATAGGCACTGTCAACTTTGGGACCTCAGGTGTGTGCCTTTCCAAATCATGTCCAATCAATTAAATGTACCACATATGGACTCTCCAATCAAGTTGTAGAAACATCTCAAGGATGATCAATGGAAACAGGATGCACCGGACCTCAATTTCGAGTCTCATAGCAAAGGGTCTGAATACTACTTTTTTATTTGTTATACATTTGCAAAAATGTCTAAAAACCTGTTTTCGCTTTGTCATTATGGGCTATTGTGTGTAGATTGCTGAGGAACATGTTTTATTGAATCCATTTTAGAATAAGGCTGTAACGTAACAAAATGTGGAAAAAGTCAGGAAGGTCTGAATACCTTCCGAAGGCCCTGTATGTTGAAGGTGCTGTTATGAGAGTTACCAGATGAAGGTTTTAATGTTTATCAACATCTACAGTACCAGTCAAAAGTTTGGACACACCCACTCATTAAAAGGTTTTTCTTTATTTTTACTATTTTTTACATTGTAGAATAATAGTGAAGACATCAAAACTATGAAATAACACATATGGAATCATGTAGTAACCAAAAAAGTGATAAACAAATCAAAATATATTTTATATTTGAGATTCTTCAAAGTAGCCACCCTTTGCCTTGATGACAGCTTTGCACACTCTTGGCATTCTCTCAACCAGCTTCACCTGGAATGCTTTTCCAACAGTCTTGAAGGTGTTCCCACATATGCTGAGCACTTGTTGGCTGCTTTTCCTTCACTCTGCCGTCCGACTCATCCCAAACCATCTCAATTGGGTTGAGGTCGGGGGATTGTGGAGGCCAGGGCATCTGATGCAGCACTCCATCACTCTCCTTCTTGGTAAAATAGCCCTTACACAGCCTGGAGGTGTGTTGGGTCATTGTCATGCATCCTGTTTGCAACAAGGCACTAAAGCAATACTGCAAAAGATGTGGCAAAGCAATTCACTTTTTGTCCTGAATACAAAGTGTTATTTTTGGGGCAAATCCAATACAACACATTACTGAGTACCACTC
>NC_140013.1:45623948-45628948 GCF_964263955.1 Coregonus lavaretus | reverse complement strand
TATGTACCATAACTATATCTAGCCATATATCACAGTATTAGTATGTACCATAACTATATCTAGCCATATATCACAGTGTTAGTATGTACCATAACTACTATATCTAGCCATTTATCACAGTATTAGTATGTACTATAACTACTATATCTAGCCATATATCACAGTATTAGTATGTACCATAACTACTATATCTAGCCATATCACATTATTAGTATGTACCATAACTACTATATCTAGCCATATATCACAGTATTAGTATGTACCATAACTACTATATCTAGCCATATATCACAGTATTAGTATGTACCATAACTATATCTAGCCATATATCACAGTGTTAGTATGTACCATAACTATATCTAGCCATATATCACAGTATTAGTATGTACCATAACTACTATATCTAGCCATATAGCACAGTATTAGTTTGTACTATAACTACTATATCTAGCCATATATCACAGTATTCGTATGTACTATAACTACTATATCTAGCCATATATCACAGTATTAGTATGTACCATAACTACTATATCTAGCCATATATCACAGTATTAGTATGTACCATAACTACTATATCTAGCCATATATCACAGTATTAGTATGTACCATAACTATATCTAGCCATATATCACAGTATTAGTATGTACCATAACTACTATATCTAGCCATATATCACAGTATTAGTATGTACCATAACTACTATATCTAGCCATATATCACAGTATTAGTATGTACCATAACTACTATATCTAGCCATATCACATTATTAGTATGTACCATAACTACTATATCTAGCCATATATCACAGTATTAGTATGTACCATAACTACTATATCTAGCCATATATCACAGTATTAGTATGTACCATAACTATATCTAGCCATATATCACAGTGTTAGTATGTACCATAACTATATCTAGCCATATATCACAGTATTAGTATGTACCATAACTACTATATCTAGCCATATAGCACAGTATTAGTTTGTACTATAACTACTATATCTAGCCATATATCACAGTATTAGTATGTACTATAACTACTATATCTAGCCATATATCACAGTGTTAGTATGTACCATAAATACTATATCTAGCCATATATCACAGTATTAGTATGTACCATAACTACTATATCTAGCCATATATCACAGTATTAGTATGTACTATAACTACTATATCTAGCCATATATCACAGTATTAGTATGTACCATAACTATATCTAGCCATATATCACAGTATTAGTATGTACCATAACTATATCTAGCCATATATCACAGTGTTAGTATGTACCATAACTACTATATCTAGCCATATATCACAGTATTAGTATGTACTATAACTACTATATCTAGCCATATATCACAGTATTAGTATGTACCATAACTATATCTAGCCATATATCACAGTATTAGTATGTACCATAACTACTATATCTAGCCATATATCACAGTATTAGTATGTACTATAACTACTATATCTAGCCATATATCACAGTATTAGTATGTACTATAACTACTATATCTAGCCATATATCACAGTATTAGTATGTACCATAACTATATCTAGCCATATATCACAGTATTAGTATGTACCATAACTATATCTAGCCATATATCACAGTGTTAGTATGTACCATAACTATATCTAGCCATATATCACAGTGTTAGTATGTACCATAACTACTATATCTAGCCATATATCACAGTGTTAGTATGTACCATAACTACTATATCTAGCCATATATCACAATATTAGTATGTACCATAACTACTATATCTAGCCATATATCACAGTATTAGTATGTACTATAACTACTATATCTAGCCATATATCACAGTATTAGTATGTACTATAACTACTATATCTAGCCATATATCACAGATACATGAACTGTCTATTAGTATTGAGTGACATGACCTATGGAAGAGGAAGAGGAAGAGGAGGAGCAGGGACAGCACAACCTGAGGAGGAAGAGAATAATAAGAGGTTAGCATTGCCATACTCCATGACAGGCAGTTAGCATTGCCATACTCCATGACAGGCAGTTAGCATTGCCATACTCCATGACAGGCAGTTAGCATTGCCATACTCCATGACAGGCAGTTAGCATTGCCATACTCCATGACAGGCAGTTAGCATTGCCATACTCCATGACAGGCAGTTAGCATTGCCATACTCCATGACAGGCAGTTAGCATTGCCATACTCCATGACAGGCAGTTAGCATTGCCATACTCCATGACAGGCAGTTAGCATTGCCATACTCCATACACATCACGTATGTGTCAACCCCACTCCCCCTCATCCTTCATCCCATGGAACGTTCCAGTGCTCATTCTCATTCCCATGACAGGCACCCTTGGTGACACTCATAAAAACACTGTAGACCAAACACGAGGCACGTGAAATGAGAAAGTCCCATGGTGCCTCACTTCTCATACTAGATAGTGACACAACTTTTGTGTCAATGTGAGAAACAGTCAAGGAGACATGAGACATGAGACATGAGACAGTCAGAACTGAGATTAGAAATGAATAGCAAAAGTGATTGTTCCACTGAACTATAACACGAAGAATAAAACGCCTTCAGAAAACGATGGTTTCATGGCCTGAGAGTATTCCATAGATGAATCCAAAGTGTGTATATCTCTTGATTCTTCGGAGAACAGTGATCTGGCTTGAGTATAATTGGTAGTAGCTGAACTGAGCAATGAAGTCTTTTATCCACTATGTTGTTCTGTCAGATCTGCCTGTGTGTGTTTATTTGTTTAGCAGAAGGACAAACCTCCTCAGAGACCCAGAATCCTTAGAGAGTAACCTCAGAGCCATCTATATCCCAAATGGCACCCTATGCTCTATATGTAGGGGACAGGGCACCTTTTGGGATGCATCAATATTTTCAGAGCCTTTCCCAGAGGCAGATCAGCCAAGCAGCGTTTTACTCCACTAATGGATCACACACAATGGAAGTGATGGACATCAGACTTGCATAGAGAGGAGGACAGAAGACTTGCATAGAGAGGAGGACAGAAGACTTGCATAGAGAGGAGGACAGAAGACTTGCATAGAGAGGAGGACAGAAGACTTGCATAGAGAGGAGGACAGAAGACTTGCATAGAGAGGAGGACAGAAGACTTTCATTGAGATGAGTTCATTAATAATAACGGGGGAGTCTCTTTGACTACGTCCCAAATGGCACCCTATTCCCTATATAGTGTGGTAATTTATACCAGGGTCCATATGGAATGGGTTACCATATAGAGCTATAGGCCCTGGTCAAAAGTAGTGCACTATGTTGGGAATAGGATGCCATTTGGGACACTTAGTGTTTTTCTTTCCAATGCTATAGACTCCAACTACCAACTGCTAGCTAACACAACACATTGGGAATAAAGAAAAAAAAAAAACATTGGGTTTAGTTAGCCTGTTTAGTTAGCCTGTTTAGCTAGCCTGTTTAGCTAGCCTGTTTAGTTAGCCTGTTTAGCTAGCCTGTTTAGTTAGCCTGTTTAGTTAGCCTGTTTAGTTAGCTTCCGTGAAGATACTGCCGTTATAGAGCTCTGTGAAGATACTGCCGTTATAGAGCTCTGTGAAGATACTGCCGTTATAGAGCTCTGTGAAGATACTGCCGTTATAGAGCTCTGTGAAGATACTGCCGTTATAGAGCTCTGTGAAGATACTGCCGTTATAGAGCTCTGTGAAGATACTGCCGTTATAGAGCTCTGTGAAGATACTGCCGTTATAGAGCTCTGTGAAGATACTGCCGTTATAGAGCTCTGTGAAGATACTGCCGTTATAGAGCTCTGTGAAGATACTGCCGTTATAGAGCTCTGTGAAGATACTGCCGTTATAGAGCTCTGTGAAGATACTGCCGTTATAGAGCTCTGTGAAGATACTGCCGTTATAGAGCTCTGTGAAGATACTGCCGTTATAGAGCTCTGTGAAGATACTGCCGTTATAGAGCTCTGTGAAGATACTGCCGTTATAGAGCTCTGTGAAGATACTGCCGTTATAGAGCTCTGTGAAGATAAACACATGAATAAGTTCTTCAAAAGAACATGTAGTGCAACTGAAGGTGCAAAACCACACTCCAATATTACAGAGACATATACATACATATACATACACATATACACATACATACATATAAATACACATACACATACATATACACATACATACACATACATATATATTCATATCCTTAAAAAAAGAAAGAAAATCCCTTTATTCCTTTCCAACCCCACCACCCCTTCCCTAATTGGAGTAAACTAGTGAACAACAATGCTCAGGCCTCTACTTCCAGTAGTTTTGGGTGACTTAAAAATATCCTTGTTTTCAAAAGAAAAGCATTTTTTTTGTCCATTAAAATAACAGCAAATTGATCAGACATACAGTGTAGACATTGTTAATGTTGGAAATGGCTATTGTAGCTGGAAATGGCTGATTTTTTATGGAATATCTACATAGGTGTACAGAGGCCCATTTTCAGCAACCATCAGTCCTGTGTTCCAATGACACATTGTGTTTGCTAATCCAAGTTTATCATTTTAAAAAGGCTAATTGATCATTAGAAAACCCTTATGCAATTATGTTAGCACAGCTGAAAACTGTTGTGCTGATTAAAGAAGCAATAAAACTGGCCTTCTTGAGACTAGTTGAGTATCTGGAGCATCAGCAATTGTGGGTTCGATTAAAGGCTCAACATTTCCAGAAACAAATCACTTTCTTCTGAAACTCGTCAGTCTATTCTCGTCAGTTTTTATGAGGGTGGTCCTCTGTAGCTCAGCTGGTAGAGCACGGCGCTTGTAACGCCAAGGTAGTGGGTTCGATCCCCGGGACCACCCATTCACAAAAAAAATGTATGCACGCATGACTGTAAGTCGCTTTGGATAAAAGCATCTGCTAAATGGCATATTATTATTATTATTATTATATTTATTCTTGTTCTGAGAAATGAAGGCTATTCCATGCGAGAAATTGCCAAGAAACTGAAGA